>NW_014334080.1:27375-34289 GCF_000341935.2 Cephus cinctus | reverse complement strand
CCCCTCGAGCCTCCCGCGACTTCTGTGCGAAAAACTGAAGCATATTTAACTGTCTCAGTCTAGTTACCCGTTTCTACTTGGATGACTCGTGCCTGATCTTGCTACTACTCGTTTCCACTTGGACGGTCAGACTCTGATCCTTTACCTATTCATACTCGAATACCCCGTGTCTGATCTTTGCTACCCCTTTTCCGCTTGAATGACTTGAGTGCGTTTCCGTATCAGAATAGCCTACCCCTAATTTCGCTACTTATGCTGATTTGTTGGACAGTACAAAGTCCTCGGGACTGTTAAGTATGATCGGGATGGTTACGCCATAGGACTCCTGTTTGCGCGATGTCAAAATAAATGGAGAGTGCTCTAGGGGTAGTTCACCCCTATCGCATATTGATTTTACGTCAATACCAGAGACCGGTTCTCGATGATAAGCTATCAACTTCTGATCCTTTATACATCGCCATCCACCTCGTTCTGTATTGCACCCTCTAACCACCCTTAACTCAGCATCAACCTTCTGCTCAACCCCTGGTACCTTAACTATAGTCCCATATCTGCCATGTGCCCTTGAGAATATCCGGCAGGACTCGAGGATCGTACAGGATTGAAGAAACGCTGGCAAAGATCTTGCCAAAAATTCCCTATACAGATAAGATCTTCGCTCCTCTACATGTATAATATTGCTTAATCTTTAGAAATAGTTTTTTTTAATTTTTTTTTTTTAATTTTTCAAAACACAAGGTCAATGCATTTTACGTGCGAAGATTAGGGTACATGGGTATCGAACTGCTGTGATTATTAATTTTCTCAAAATCAGCAATGTCCTATTTATTCATGAAAATATTCAAATTCTACCACATGTACCATAAACCAAGTGCATACGTTCCGCTTTGAGCGGATTTATCATTGCGGATGGTATCTAGTGGTAAATTTCGTATACACTGAATCGCTTAGGAAGGGGTAGATATTATCAGTATGTTGAAAGAAAAAAAAAAAAAAAAAGCGCCACCCCTATCCGAGGGTGAAAGCTAGTGAACAGGACGCATAACTAATAAGCCCGTACCCTGACCCACCCCAAAGTTGAAAGCACGGGCCAACCGAGCCCTGGCATCCTTTCATCCTCGTTAAAGGGTAGAAAGTAACTAGGTCACTCCGCACGAGCCAAAGGGGATGACAAGTTTCAATTTTTCTCCTAGAATCCAGCGATGCATCTTACAAATAATGACACGAGCCCCTTCGAGGAATTCAAGGATGTCTCGCTAAGGGTTGTTCGGGGTAACCGCCCAGGGCACTAAATGAAAAATAAAAAGGTTAAATATTCCCTTATCAATCAGGACACCATTTTCAGGGTAAAAAATATGCCAGAGCATTAAAAATTAATCGATGGCAATATTACCGTGCGCTCTAGGGGAATTTACGGTTAGCTTGTTTTCCTCTTTTCTTCCATCCCTCTCTTACACACACAATTCCCCAGAAAACGTGATATAATCTCAGCCAAAACAAATTTCATTGACAAAAGAAAAAAGTTACTAGGAATAATTAGTATTAATAATAAAGTCCTACGGGTTGAAAGTTAGGTTCTCGGGTATTAGGTAAACTCGAGTGACACACCCGAATTCCAATAACTGCAATTCATACCCAAGGGATGCTGTCGAGATTCAAGGTGGTCCCTATAGTGTCAGGGGTTGCTCGCCTCTCTACCCAGACGCAGAGCTTGTTCCCCGTGTCCCGCGATATGTGTTATGTGGTCCATGATTTTTTCCCATGATCTTCTTTATGATTAGGGGTTGGTACGTGGCAAGTATCAATTCGTAACCAGCAAAGTCAGCCCCTAAGGATCCTCACTAGAAACCCAACGTCAGCTGCTACTTTCCCTTTAACGAATAAAATTCGCTTCACAGAAACAGAACAACCCTTTATAGGAAAAACGCTTATTCCTACGGCCCTTACACTATCGTAGGACGTGTACTTTAAAACATATACCTATACTTCTTGGAACTTTGCACTTGCCCAAGTTTTTCTTTCCTCTGTAAGTGAATCGATTATCCATTTGCAGAGGGGATAAGATTCAAGGGTAGAGGGTGACGCCTGCTATCAAGATGTTCTCGTGAATTTTTTAGTGACTCGGTCAGTGAGCCTCCACGTGCGGTTGGCAAGTATGGATTGAAAAGGATATCGTGCGGACCGGACCGCAAATGCTGGAGTATCTTATGGAATTTATTGCAGCAGAAGCGTCTGTTTTTCCCCGTTGCCTAACATCAGTCCCTTTTTCTATTTCGGTGTGGTATACTATATATGTATTACTTATATACAAGCTGAGGGTAGCAAAAGTGACTGTGGTAGTACTGCTAACGGTAGTGGTAGGGGCGTATAGTTTAATCAGCAAATTGAAAGTTTGATGCACAGGCCAATTCAAACTACCCCCACGAAATACACCCCAAGCCGCCCCTATGTATATCCCCAGAGTCTTCTTCGAAAGGAAAGGCGGTTGATCGTCCCGACCGGATGTGCCAGATGGCGCTGATACTTGCGATATTCCTCACGGAATTTTGTATTTCACTTACCCCTGTGTTATAAACAAATTGCTGCTGCCACAGTGGTAATTTTTATATTTGCTAGGTTTAATATTTTAATCAGGTATATTCATGGGGTACTTTTTACAATTATCATTATTATAATTTCCAAAAAAGCATGCCGTGTAAATTATAAAAATACCCATGTCAGCGCTGAAGATTCAACTCGAGCTCTTATAATAGTTCCTCGATTCACGCAATTTCCATTGACGCGATTCGACGAGCGGACGACAAGACTCGTCGTCCTCTTAAAATTAAAAATAGTCACGATGAAAAAAACAAGCTGCAAGTTGAAGCTTGAAATTTGCTTCCTCCGAATCGTAAGTGGTGTACGAAGTCCTTATATGAGGAAGCATTTGCATTTTTTTAAAACTTTGGCCTCCTTCATAGATGAATCTTTATTTACTACCTACGATTCAGAGGAAGCAAATTGCAAAATTAAAATTCTTGGCTTCCTCATATAAGGACTTCGTACACTACTTACGATTCGGAGGAAGCAAATTGCACGTTTCAGCTTGCAGCTTGTTTAACGTGAGTCCCCCCATGCCTCTCAGAACTTGGGGTGCTACATACTGTAGAGAAGGCATGTAAGGATAAATCTCTTGCATGATCTCTTCGGGCCTAATATTTTTGAATTGGCTGAAATTCAAAAATTTGAATATACGTATAATCAGATCCGTTTTACCGATCTCCGCCGAATTAGAGACATGTCACGGCTAAATGATACTCTATACTTTTCGAAAATTGGAGCTCAGTCGGTCAAAGTTGACGGGAGTTAATATTGAAAAATTTCATTTTTCGAAAAATTCAAAATATCATAAAATCAAAATTTCTCGATGGATTCGGTCCAAATGGAATATCAACCAACCTTGGATACAAATCTCTTTCCCAAGAACTATTTAGACGATTGTCACAAAATTTGCGATCGCTAGAGTGATAACCTCCTTTTTTCGGGAATTTAAAAACGACATAAAATCCGAGCCGCAGCATGAACCATGACGAAAATTATAGTCAATGAAGGGATTGTAGAGCTGCACGTGCCTGCAAAATTGGGGGGGGGAGCCTGTAGCTAAAACCGTTTTCGAGTTATACACGTTTGAATTTTGGGAGGCCGTTACACACACACACACACACACACACACACACACACACATCCGGACATTTTCTCGACGTTTTGGCACATTCTGAACATGGTGACATGAAAATCTCGACAGGAAAATTTTCCACCGTCACATAGCTTCCTCTGTGAGGAAGCAAAAGTGGAGAAAATAAATTTGAAAAAAAAATCATTAGCGTCTGGCACGAGGGGTAGTTTGCGAGAAAGAATTGGTATAATGTTAAAGAAAGGTTTGAAGAAAAAACCCGCTATTCGCCGGCATAAACGAACACGCTTTAATCTCACTCACTTTCCATTCACCCCCTTCGGCCACCTAGCTTACACTGTGTCATTTTCTCGTTGCGCCTCATCACTCCGCACCATCCACTTCCGGCGAATACATCTCAGCAATCCCACATTTATTCCTCTTGAAATAAGTTTCACAACCACCCTCGAACCAATCCCCGTCTCCAACCCCTGTCGCCTTCCTTCATCCTCCTGGGCCTCTTGTTTCGATATAATCGGATAACTTTCTTCTCATCCGTTTTTCTTCCAAATTTATCCTCATCGCTACAACGTCCCCTACGTTGCCACATATCACCCCTCTCACCACGTTGACACCGACCGTCAGGGTGCGCGACGAAAATATTTTGCACAATACACCAATACACCACCTATGGGTCAATCATCCCTTAGTAGCCAACCCCACGCCTTTCTCGAACAAGTGTTACCTACGTCGGACGAGGAACATATGCTCTGTCGACTGTATAAAATGGTTACAAGTCGATTTTGAAAAATAAATTGATAATGTACTTTTTGTTTACAGCGACCTGTTTTTTTTTCTCATTCGTCTCTGAAAATTGGACTTTAACTGTTTTCAAAAATTTCAAGCTCGCACCTCGTTGCCAAATTCTAGTGACGGGGAAGAGAGGGCAATCTAAATCTCTTACGCCTTGCACCCTGCCCTCGGTTAGGATTTAATTTCCACCTGACAAACGAGCTTTGATTACACCACTGCATTTTGATAAGAAATTATTCAGTTGGACATATCTTCGGTAAAAGCTAAAGTTTCCAAACCCCTTCATCCCAATTGGCAACACCCGCGGTACACAACGTTTTGCAGCACAAACATTTGCACTGACTTCCATCTTCTTTTACTTCGCTCCACGTCGCCCTTGTGGCCCCTGGAGGTTTTTGCGAAAAACGCAAAAACTTTTTTGGACCTCGCTCGACTTCCTATTAAAGCTTTGGATAAAGTTGGCATTGGTTTTGCGTCTGGCTGGTATCCCACGTATCTCTGTGTACGACGTGTAACGATTCTGATGCGAAATAGGAACCTTTTTTTTTTTAATTCAAGTACGGGGTAGTGGTGACACACATTTGAATGGCAGTTTACGTAATACAAGAATCACTGTAATTTAATATCTTTTTTTATATGACCTACGGCAATGCCACCTAGGCCTATATCTGTATTCGGAAGGTTAATTAGGTATAAACGCAGTCAAGAGTAGAACATGAAACGGAACTTAGTGCAATGACAAATAATGGACGCAGTAGCAGTGAGAATCGAGGGATGAAAAGAATATTACCAGATACGAAAATTGGCATTTGGTAACGCAACAGAATGATCCATCAACGAAGATCTTTTCAGCCGCCATGAAAAAAGAATAATCAAAGTTGAGAAACTGGAACGCGAATGCCGAACGGACACATCAGTATAGTTCAAACCTAAGATATTATTTTTTGGCATTGTTTCTCTTTCCTTCTTCCTTTCGTTCCAATTTCCCTTTTCCGCATTTCTGGGACCAACTGCTGACACGTTATGTTTGGGACATTTTACGACATTTAGAGGGGGGCAACGCTCGCTACAACTTTTCTAAATTTTTCGTGAGGGTTGCTTTCGTAACCAGTGACACTTTTCAGGGGGTTGAAATCGTCAGATATACCGACGGGGGAGTGTAAGTGTCAAGGGGAGGAAGGTGGGGGTATCACAGGAAGAAAAGAGAGGTAAAAGTGTCAGAGTCACGACAGGGGTTGGTGGGAGTACAAGGGGGGTACCTTTGGGCCATAGCTACGAGCCGAAGGGGTAGGTAGGAAGGAGCGGGGGGAGGGAGGGTTGGAAAAAGCCGTTATGAAGTCGTTTGAATGTAAGCCCTTACGAGCACCACTTCATCCCCTTCGACTCCCAACCCCCTGCCGAGGATACCGTGAGGTCTTGGTGATTTTTTTCTTAGTCCCTTTAACAGGAAACCACCCCATCGCCACCATTTCACCCTTATTTCTGAAGCTCCCGCAGCCCACGACTCTCACTTTCTCTCTTACTACCTTTTTTCGATCCTCCCTCCCCCCCGCCCCAAAGTGCCCCCACTCCTTCCCGACCCTCGTCATATTTACCATTCCACCTCCCTACCTTGGCAGACACCCTCCTACCGACGAGGCGAGAGTGCTGCCACCTAGTCACGCTTCGTTATCGTTCACTTTTCATCCCCTTTTTACAACCCGGCAACCTCCTATAGTCTCGCTGTATCTTTCCCTAAGCATCTCCCTCTATCTATCAAAACAACCACCGGTAACTTTACACGTACCAGAAGTGACTCTAAACTCCCCGTGCGGCTAGTGAAACTGTCTTACGTATCCATAGCTAAAATTACCCCAGAAAGATGGATACCGAATCTAGTAATTTTTTTTTCTTCCTTTCACTCCAAATGGATTAACTTTAGTTTCCTGTCTAGCCTATGTAGAGGTATTTGTCTTCCTTACTTAGAATACATTAAGGGGGGTTCGAGCCGTCCCAGAGATGGTAACAAGGTTTGAAATGGACTTGGAGGTTTAAAAACTAACTAGGAAATTAAAAAAGAAAAAAGAACATCTTAGCTCTGGCTTTTCTGCAAAGTTTTTCACTGTTACCCCCTATAGTGCCTTTTTTTTAAGCCCCTCGAGACTAATGGCGAGTATTATACATTCTACGAGTAAATCCAGACCAAAGAAAGGAAGGAAGGAAATATGGAAGAATGGAAGTTCAGGTTATATGCGGGTGAGACAGGAGCTCTTCGAATTCTCCTGGTGATCCGAGTGGAGCCTCGAATGCTCTAGCTAATCAGGCCCCCTTTGTCGCCCAAGTATGACACGGTCCTGCATTCGCAAAATCGCATGCAGCTACGTGTCTGGCATCGATTTACCAATTCTAACCTATTCCCCTTGGCACCTCCCTGCCACCTGGTAGCGCCCCCCCCCCCCCCCCCCCCCCC
>NW_014334080.1:20082-27289 GCF_000341935.2 Cephus cinctus | reverse complement strand
CCCCCTCCGCACCTATCTTAGTCCATAGCAATTTCTCCCTATTTCAGCTATATGAATACTTACCTATATCTACACTTGTCTGACTAGCTCCGTATGTTTTCACTACCTTGGCATTCACCTTACCTACTACGAGTCCTCTGTGTATGGCCTCCATTCTATCGTGATTTCCACCATACTCAAAGTACTTTGGACGGAGAATCCAATTACGTATGTTTACTCCATTTGTGGAGACGTGATTTTGATGATTGGATAACTTGAGAATCTGGTATAAATATTGATTTTGAGAATTTCGTTGTCTTTAAACATTCATGATATTCTTCTGCTCGTCCTTTCGCATATTTTGCTTCTTTACGAATATCGATTTCGCACCTACCTTCAATCATTATGTAATTCGTAAATACATTTAATTGGGGGAAAATGGAAAAATTGACGCTTTCAGCTGGGACTTTTAAAAAAATCCAAAAGCAGTCCGTGTAACAAACCTTCTCTCGGTAAACAGAGAATCCTTGGAATTTTTTGACAAAAGCTTCGCTAAAATCCTTAAAATCGTGCAAAGTGGGGTGCAGTAGTGATTGCACGTCATGCACAAACAAGCCTTGGTTAGTGCAGCTGGTGCATGGAAGATAGGGACATGTACATGTATGTATATATTATTTGCAGATGGCTAAATTTCAGGTGCAACTTCACTAAACTTATCTACGCAGGATCTTGTGTGAGCTGGTAACTAACTTTTTTTTTTTTTTTTTTTGTGGTGGTACTGGACATCCTATTGGTGGTACGTGATTCTTGCGGGTATTTATTTCATTTTGACATAACCGCCAAAGGGGGTAGAAAAGAATGCAATATTAAGTTTGAGGTGCATTTCTTGGGGGAAAAAAAAAAGCCTTACCACTACCAACATTGCCTGCCGAGGTGATGTTTGACGTCTGAATCTTCGTATTTGGTAGCATCTTGATCATCGGGTTGCTAGTTGTGGTTAAGGGTGGTCCTGCACAACAAACACGACAAAGCGAGTCCATCAAGAGTACTCGAGCAAAAAAAGAGACTAAAGTAGAAAAAGGAAGACACGAAAGAGCAAGATAGGTGAAAAAAAGTCTAACATAAAAAAGACGGAGAAACTTTTCTTAATTCTTTCATCTGTCACGGCTGATGACCGAATAATGAACAAAAATTAAATAGCAAATTTTCAATGGCCCACAATATATATGTATATGCATAAAAGTATGATAAAACTGTTTAGGGACTTAATTTCAACAGTGAAGCTGTCCTGTTTCTCTAGTCGTTTTTCTAGCTCTTTTTAACGCTTTTCTTTTTCCCCAGACTGTGGGGGTACGTTGAGAAGACGAGGGTAGCGCAGGGTACCCAGCGAAGAGTAGCCGGAGATCATTAATCTCTATTAAAAATGGCGGCGAATGCCGTGGCGCAAGTGGCGTGCCACAAGTATCGCTTGACTAATTAATGGAAAACGTTGGTATGATTGAGGAAAAGCCTAGGATGGGCGTGGAGGGGTGGCGGAGTACCTAGAATCAAACGAACGACATCCACTTGATGTGCCGTTGGATGTACATTGAAGACCCAGTGATATTAAGCAGCGGCAATAGCGACGTACAGGAGAAAGAAGAAAAAAAGAAAAGTAAATCCACTCGTATCGACTCCCTCTATTTCCAAACTAATCTTAAACACGTAAGGATATTTCCGATGCATAACCGTACCGTCAATATAGGGTTTACGACATGCAATTTCAAAAGCATTAAAATTTTGGTATGGACTGAGCTTGATAAAAAAAAATATATAAAATTTTAAAAAATTATAAACAATCTTTTAACGGGTTATACCCATGGTTAAAATTTCGCTTGTATGATCCTTACTGTCCTCTAATCGCTTCGCATTCCCCGTACCTCGAACAGCTTCTTTGTTTTTCCTTGGCTTTTTTATTTAACATTCAAGTAGCAGAAATTTCATCCGCGAGACCCTCTGGCGTCATGTTCTATAATCCTCTCGCTGTTGTCGCCGCCATTGTATTTCAATTTCCCTTCTCCACGCCAACCCCCCTATGCCTATTCACGCACCAGATTGCTTGGAATTTTTTTAAAATAAACAGCACCCTCGGTCGCAGTTATTAAAATTCTCACCGTTTAATCAAACGCTTACGTACAAACGCATGCATACTTTTTTGTTTCTCTTATATAAATACTTTTCATCCTTTTCATTCAAAATAATATTTTACTCACCGGAATAGTAGACGGTCTCTCGGAATACAGTGTAATTAGCATCAGGAATACCCAAGGTGCACTTGATAATAGCACTTTCAGGTAGATCCTTTTTGTCCACAGTCACATGGGAATAAACATTGAATTTGTGATCTTCCATTTTCGCGAACCTCACATTGGCGTTGAGATTTTCTAGTTGCCTGAAAATTATTTAAATATATATATATATATATATATATGTATATCCGTGTATCACTGATTTTTAAGGAAATCATAAATAATTATATCATTGAACATTACTGATTTTAAATTAAAATTCCTAGGTTAAACAAAAAAAAAAGGTTCACCAGAACGCTCAAAACTGTCCAAATTTATGTAGAACAAATTTTTGGTAAAACTTTAAAAATTCAAGAGACTATCCATATTCGATCATGCACACGTACGCACTATGAATATTTACATAAATACATATCCGGCATATATTTACATATTTGTCACTGTATATTTGTCGAATATATACATATTTCCATATGATACACGTTTATTGGTAGATATATCGTCGAAAATATACCATCATCCCCAAGGAAATTTTCAAACGAATCTGCATACCCCACCAGGTGTCAGTAAGCCGATCTATAGACCATGGGTTATACACGTGCGACTAACTCAACCTAAACTCACCACAAACTCGTCCCACACCCTCCAGAGCCATTCACGTGTCGTACGACAACCCCCTTATTATATATAGGTATATATATATATATATTTTTTCCACTATCGACGTCATCTCCCGAAGCGAAGCGTCGACGGGAATTAAAATATTATATCGAGACATCTTCGTGATACTAACAGTCACTTGCAGGCTTGGCTCACGTGACATAGCGTGTTACGTATATAAACCACGTGGTACCAAATGTCACCGATGATGCATATTAAAGCATGGAATATGATAACCGAGATGTGAAGTGATAGAACGAGAAGAGCGGATGGATAAAGAATAAAGGATAATGATAAAAGGGCCGGGGGGCCAAAAGGGGGTCACTTCGTTTTGAACCGTGAATCTGATGAGAGCGAGTTTTGAAAAGTGGTTGGCGAATTTTGGATTTTTGTGAGATAGTGATTTTGGACTGATACCGTGAATAGACGACTTGGCATTTCCCCCGGATTTTGATTTTTTGGACTGCGAGAACGCTACGAGAGAGCGGCCCAGAGAGAGAGAGAGAGAGAATTCAATTTATTTGATCAGGGCTTAAATCCCGTAGACCATAACATCATACAGTAACAATTTAGAGAATGTAATGTATAATATGAGTCAAACTCAATTTCAGTAACAGACTATATCATAAATCTCCACGTTAAGTAATATATAAGCAAAAATATGTAATTAGTGAATAGCACTAGTAGACAAAAGAAACAGCTATAATTAGTGTACCCTACATTCGGTAAATGTATGCACATATACTATCCACCCTACTGAGTAGGTGACAGCAATGAACAAAACGATAAGACTAAGGTGAACAATAATACTATAACTTATTACTAGTTAGAGTAAGGTATTGCTACATGACTTAATTTTAGTTGTACTGAGTGTGTCCGTGTTATTGATCCACAATTAAATAGTCACGCAGTCGTGCGCGAAACGTGGATTTAGTGGGAGCATCTCTGACAGTGGTTGGCAAGGAGTTCCAGAAGAGAGCTCCACTAACGTGAATAGCATGTCTATAACATTCAGTGCGATGGATGGGTACGATAAGGTCATCGTCCCTACGTCTACTAGAGAGAGAGAGAGAGAGAGAGAGAGAGAGAGAGAGAGAGAGAGAGAGAGAGAGAGAGAGAGAGAGAGAGGAGTAGGTGGATAGATTCGAAAAAAAAAACATACATGGAATATTGGATGATTCCATTAGACCCGACGTGGAATTACGGAAGAAGCTAGTGGTAAAATAAGATCGACGTTCGACGTAAGCCGGAAATGCATTCCTCTGATCTACGGGTGGCATTCGTACGCCAAATGGGAAAGCCAAACAATTTCTCTGCATCGATGGGTGACACCAGGTGGAAACTGGTCCGCGATTTTACACAACATGGAAAATGTATTCTTCGCAGTGATTCGTGTGGATGTCAATGTGAGAATTTTTTATCAGCTCACTTTCTCACACGAGCTTCACTCGGGAACACGTTGGCAACGTCGAAAGGCATGCGAATGAAGGTAGGGCTTGGCATAGGATTCAGGAAGTGACGTTTGCGAGAGTGCGAGGGAGGAAAAAATTGGGCCCAATTGGCCTGAAGAGGAATGTCTCTGGTCTAGGGGAAAGAAATCAATCTAGAGATGGAGCAAATAGAGACAACACGAGAATATGGTGAAATGAATAAAGAAAAAAGTAAGTGACACGTAAATATTTATGAGAAAAAGAAAACACGACTAGATAGAAGAAATGTCTGGTATAAATGATAAGGTGGCATATAGAATCTAATTTCTTTTAATGTCTCACGATTATTTACATACGTCATCAATCTCGGTGAAATGACTTTAAAATAATACGAGCTCATGTGGAAATGAGAAATCTACGTCGCAGCTTCCGTCGGGACGAACGACATTCGAGAGTGAAATAAAAAATCAAGTAAAAATATCTGACTTATGCAGAAGAGATTGTTAACCACTTACCCTATAGATATGTCCAGCGTGGGTTTAGGGTAGAGACCTTCGGCCATGCACATCGCTTCCAATCTATCCTTGTTGGTCTGGTTCTTTTCGCTCAGGATCAGGTCGAATTTATCTTCCGTCGCTGGAACAAAAATCGTGCATTAAGTCAACCTGGCTCGGTCGTTATTTTTTTTTTTTTCTCTAGGCGTGGAAGGTCGCTGCCGAGGGATAGGGACAGGGATGAAATATCGAAAGGGTCGTCTGGTAATTTTGAAAGTAGAAGAAAAAAAATGCAGGATTCTTTTAAGCAGCTAAGTCCAAAATGAATATTTGCACAGGTACGCGTAACAGTATGTATATTCAGTACTCACAATAAATAACCATTTTGGAAATTCCCTCCACCTCGCCCTCGTAGACAGATATGACGCACTTGTATGTCCCAGTCAATTCGACTCCAGGTCTGACGAACTTCAATGCTCTGTACATCGTGAGTGGATCATCGCTTGCCGTGTAATTCACGTCCACGTAATTCTCAAACTCGTCGGTTACTCGAGGTTCCGAATGGAGAATCCATTGATAGACTAACAGGTTACCATTATCCTTGTACCACTTGACCACAAGGCCATCGTGCGACGTATCTTCGAAGTCATAGTCGCAATCTAGTATTACGGATTCCACGTCGTCTTTCAGCAACGGTGGAACGATAATGTTCTTTAATCTCAACTGTATCGAATCTGTAAAATAGCAGAGGAAACAAATTGTTAGGCGGAGGATGTTGGAAATAAATATTAAAAATTCAACGGAAAGAGAGAAAACTTTTTTTCTTTTTTTTTGAAAAATTTACACAGAACCAGTAAAAAACGTTTCACCTGGATTGTACCCCCCACACCCCAACCCTCTTGCCGCTAACTATACGAAACAGCATTTTTCTTTCTTTTTTCGCATAAACTTTTTTATTCGCTTCATATAACTATTTCGAGCATCGTTGGTTCCTTTGATCTATCTTTTACTGTCGCTCCTTCTCGCTCGTATGATTGTCCAGTTTCGCAGTCTTCCTTTATGTCGTTTATACGACGTTTAAACTGTCGCGAAATTTTCAATTGAATTTATTCGAGTATTTCCTTCATCTCTGTGTCTCGCTTTACGAACGTATCGAGTGCCGCCGTGTTTTTCGGTATGATATTACTTTTTGGAGAATTTCAGCCGTTCGTAGCCTCCTTGAAAGAGTTCGCAAAGACGGGAAATATGCTGATTACCCCGCTCCTGGTAGATAGGACGAATATGAAAAATTCGAATTTGAAAAATCCATATTTAAAAAATTAATCACGATTAATGATGGCGCAAGAATATTTAGACTTACCGATAATGAACTGTCATTAAGTCATCAAAGTGTTTATCAAGTCCTTTGTTACCTTAACCACATAATCTCGCGTTAATTGCTTAATCACCAAACGACTAATCTATCTGGTAACTCGGTGTGGCGGCGGTGAAGACGGTGGTTGGGGTATAAGTAAAGTGCGAGGTTGGTATGCCTGAAGAGGGGATGGCGGGTATGAGGTTCTAATCTGGTGGCAATTATCTGTAGGGTTGAGACGAAGGTGGTGAGGGATGATTGGTTGATGGCGAAGGTGTCGGGTGGGCCAGCGGGGTGGAGGATAGGGATTTCCAGGTGGCGGTACTTCAATCTAGGGACTTTTTTTTTCAGGGTTTTTTTTTTACAGCGAGGTTAGGCGCGTCCATTGTTCCTGAAGGTGTTGGCATTGATTAAGTTGGTCGCATGCAAATCGTCCGTAGCCAACCCATACCTATCAACCGTTCGGTAAGGTTGGCTACCATGATAGGTATATAGCCAGCCAACCTTTCAGAAGGGTTTCCAACACCATTCAGTCGCTAACCACCCTTTTATCAGCCAGATAAACCACCCCCGCAACCACCGCCGCTTCTGAGGCGGTTCGCGTAATTATACGCAATTTATCATAATTGAGAACGTTATCGTACTTCGTCATCAAGGGTATATTGCGATAACTGGTCAGACAGAATTTCACTGCCAGTAACTAGTACCTATTAAAACTGGCATTTCCTAGCGATAGACAAAAGTACGATAAATATATTATCGGGAATGTTTCCTTATCGATGTATTGCGGGTAGGATACATTTTAAAGGTCGCTGTCTGATCTAGAAAAGTTAAAGACATGGAAAACTTTGCATGTACCAAACGTTTTAATGCTTGTACGGGTTCTTTTTGGTAAAGAAGAAAACAAAGATAAACATGTCAGATAAAATAATCCCCGAGATTATGGGAACCGTTAAAATCTTTCTAGATTTTACGAAGTGTACTAACGGTACCTGGGGGGGG
>NW_014334080.1:13785-19980 GCF_000341935.2 Cephus cinctus | reverse complement strand
GGGGGGGGGGGGGGGCCACTTGCAACCCCCAGACTTCGCGGTATAAGAATGTACACAAAAGGTTGAATTTGCATAGACAATTTTCACGCTTAACCTCCTGGAAGCGGGATTGAATTTTAAGATAATACCGGGGCGAATATGCATGGATTTTTTTTCCTAGTCCAATAATAAATCGGCAGAGGCGATATTCCGGTATTTCCACCAACCCCTAACCGATATAGGTCCTCTCGAGGCCCCTATTAGCTGGCAAGTCGGCCATCCCCGGGTGCGATTTTTTTCCATAATCGTTTTTCGATAATAACTCGACTGTCTGGCTATAGGAGGCTGTTTCTACTACAGAGCTTCCAAGAGAGAATTTCTGTCTATCCCAATAGGGCTTGAACGTTTACTCGTGGCGAGTACGGGTGTGTGTCCCTGTGCGTGGGTGCTTGCAGAAACACAGGGGTTGAAAAAAAAAACATTACGAGAGAATCCAGTGCCGAGACGTCCAAAGCAGGCGTGAGAATTTTCCATCCCTCTTTTTTTCAATTCAACCTCCACTGGAAAAAGGAGGCAAATCAATTTCGATTGTCGATGATATCCACGGGATATGCGGAATTTGGGGTGAGAGCGGGGGATGGGGGGGGGTAGTGAACGGTGAAGTATATGGGTCGTTAATGAAAATACCAGAAAATTCCATGGAGGTACATAAAAAAAAAACTTTTTTTCCATTATCTTCGTTTTTTTTTTCTTTTTCATTTCCAAACGGACAACTCTTGCACAGGGGCTGTCAATAAAGGAAGCTACCCTTGTAGTCTGGCTAACTCGATTATTCGACGTGAAGTTGCGTACGAAAAGCGACAGCTCGAAAAACCACTTTCACCCTTCAGACGGGCGAGCCCTTTTCTCCAGTCCTACCCTTCGCGAGAGCAAAGTAGTACGAAACGAGCGAGATCAGTTTTAGGGGTGGTTTGTTAGATGGGTTCTTTTTTGGTCGGGGATGAGTGTCTGATGAAAATCGACAGTTTCGCAGTTTCACCCTTTCTTTGTATGAAGAGGTAGACATTCCCAATCCCTCCGAGCAAATAACGTTAAACAAGTGCGAGAGGATCTTCGTATACAAAATATTCGGACTTCCGTCCCATTTTTGGAGATGGAAAACCTGAAGACTTTTTTGGAAAATATTTGGGGATATCTGCACGAGGAAAGTTTTAAATTAAACGATTATTATCTTTCTGATTAGCTTGTTCGAGGGATACAGATATTTGTTCACGATATTCTAAGAGTATAAACAAAAAAATTACGGTTTGCTTTTTTTCTCACCAGCATTCCAAATAAAATTTTCACAATTACTCGTTCAACGAGAAAGTATATTTCAGAAAGCAAATTACCTCAAATGCACTCATCCTATTTTACAAGAAGCTTCACGCACAAATATAGCCAGCTTACACCACCCTCGACATAATTCCCTAGTTAATTACAAACTTAATCGTAATCCACCCTTAAAATTAGATTAATGAAATTTTCCTCCTCCAGACAGTTTCCTAATAATTAATTGTTCCGAAAAATCCAACGACTACCCAGAGAGTTAAAAACAAAATTTCCCAGACCTTTCAAGGTACCGAGCACACACACACAGATCGTATGGCAAAGAGGAATAAAGTTTCGCGACCATCAGCTTGGTAAGATTGCGTTTCGTGGCTGTTCCTCACACGATCAGCTGATTCGCCGCGAAACTTTTCCGAGTCTGTCTGAAACTTGTTCCCTTCGCGAATGAAAATAATCGTGACATCCTATCGAACTTTTATGTGGCGGTGATGGGGGGGAGTGGCAGGATTCTTGCGGCAAGGATATTCTCTATGGGGTTGTAAATTGCATAGGAGAATATATGCATGCACGTGGAAAAAAAGTTAGCGAATACTTTGCGATGGGAAAGTGGAAGCCGCGTCGAAGAATAAAATGGATTTGGTTTCAAGATAAAGGACCTTCCTGACAGGACTCAGTCAGGACTCCCGTTGAAACGTTTTCGAGTATTTGTTAGTGAAAGGGACACTCGGTCGTAAGCACCTCCATTTATGAGATTCGATCAAATTGCTGGACAAATCGATTTCAGGACGGAATCCCCATTGTCACGCCATAGGACAAGCTAAAGTCCCCAAACCGAAAATGCCTCTAGGGGATCCGTGAGACGTGGCAGATCACGTTGCACCCACATGACACCAACCGATAGAAGCTTCTCATAGCGAAACTTTCGCACTTGCGAAACGATCAAATATTTTTTTTAGCGAAAATCAACATTTCCCCATAATCGACATAATCGGATACATCGACGTCATCATTTCTCAAAGTACTTACAGATACGTGTACAGTGGGTTGAAAGATAAATATCGATAGTAATACAGACGGTAACGTGTAACTCGGTCTGCAATTCATCCCTTAGCCCAGAGGCCAGATAGTTCGTTCATCTTTCCCAACGACGGATGAATTCTGCGAGTCATAGGGGAGGAGGTAGTGAGTTACACAAGCCACGTGGGTGAATGACTGCCACGGGCTACACGGAATGAATGCCATAGGTTACGAACGTCTAGGTATCGCGCAGAGGGTTGGAAAAAAGTCAGTGTTCGTGTAAGGGTTGGAGTCCCCCAATGGTCATTCCGATCCCGCACGCGCTATTTGTAACTCGTATCCGACACCCCGAACCTCCACCCCCCCTCCCCCGCCAAGTTATCTCCCTCCAACTTCCGGTTCCGGAAGTCCTGAAAGCACACCATTTCGTTCCGTGACTCTCGATTGATTATACCGGAATCAAAGACCACGTTGCCGATTGCGTTACAAGGGGGACGAGGGGGTGAGAAATTTTGGAAAAAAATACCCCAGAATTTACGTGAATGAGGACTTAAAAAATAGTAACTAAACAAAAAAAAAAAGAAAAATCCTAATGGAATAAAAAAAATTTTCAAACAAATTTGTCAGATACCGGAAGTGCACTCGATCGTCGTGCCGCCTTGCTCACAATAAATGACTCTCCCGGCAGGATCGGCTTCCATAAATTCAATATTTCCTGACACGCCCCAGGGGACGACGTCTGCACAGCTACACCCTGACGCGTCAAGAATTCTTCCTACCAGTCACAGTGCACTCTCGCTGATATTACCTTTCGAGACATGCACTTGGCCCGCGAGCCCATGTACAATATACATATTTCATAACAATATCAGCTGTACCAAACAATCTTCATCTTTCTCCCAATAAAGACGTGACATCCCGTGAATCGGTCACGAGTCCAACGCGAATCCCAACCGGACGCCGACTCTCTTCTTACCGCGAGCGCTGGCTGGCCAGGTACCACGTAGTCCCGCAACTGAAAATTAAGAGGCGCCGGCCAGGTCACAATTCACCTAGCATGTGTAAACGACGTTACTCTTCTTGCTTGGCCGCGTTAGATGCATTTATGTTCTCAGGGCCGTACGTATGCCGGGATATCACGCATGCAACCGTGATTAGGGTACCGGCCAGCTCTACGTCTTCATCTGGCCGGTAAGCACCGCCCTAACTGTTCCACAAGGCGTCCTGGCTACTTGGGCTACTTGGTAATTGAGGTAGGTTACTTCCGGGTGCTCGACCAGTTCGCCTCGACGCTCTTTCAGGAAGTCTGGCATCGCTGCTGCTGCTGTTTCTGTGCCCGGTGCAACAGTCATGCATGGCTAATAATAATCATGGTATCGAAGCTACTCAAACTGCACCTAATGCTTTTGAATTCACTAAAACTGTAAAATTTTCTTTGAATTACTTTTTTCCTTTTAATAACACAAAATTCAAGACTCGTCGAAATTACAATCTCTTCGTTGAATTGGAAACGAACCTTTTAGGCTGTTTTAGGGTCGACGACCTGCACTGCCATTCGTCAAACGTTGCTCCACGTGCTTAACGTACACGTGACCATTGTACGACTCAAGTAGTAGCTGACAATAAGGCGAGAGTGAAAGGCTCGTGATATTTTCAGTTAGCGAATACGACGTCAGTCCTATCGTCGTTATAGTCCAGTCAATACACTCGTTTAGGGCTGACACGTAATATAGTACGTGCGACAAAACATCCCGTACTAGAGCTCAATTTGTTTCGGGAATCCACGTACGGACGTACTTGAAAGCTTGAAGCGAAAAAACCTCTTTCGCAGTCAGATATAATAGAAAGGCTTAGATTACCTAATCGTGGAGATACTTTCGAAGCTTCCATGATGACGCAACCCTGAAAATGATGACTTTGCAGCTTGAGTTAGAGCTTTTTTTTAATGCATGCTGCTTTTAATATACATTGCTTTTCTGCCGCCGAGGACAAGGGTTACTCACGACAAACACATCGCCAGAAGGTGGTTTTACCGTGGCGCAGTTTAGTTACTTGCTGTAAAGATAAGATTTTTGGGTTACGGTTTACTTTCGAGAGGCATTGGACGAGAGTAAAAAAAATAGTATTTCCTCGACAACGTAGAAACAGCGTGCGAGGAAAAGGGGACTGACAAGTGAGTTTTAGTGGAAAATTGCTTGGGCGGCAAGCTAATAATATCTTTTCAGAGTGAAAGAGTTGCAAGTGGGTAAACCGAGACTATAGACAGACGAGGGTTTAAGTTAGGTGATCTTAGCCAGTGGAAGCTCTGTATATAGGTATACCCTGTAACGCTGTTGGTTAGATTGGTATATGGGAGTTGTAAGGGTGAGTAGCTGGGATGCAGGGTGGGTCATGAACGTGACCCGGAAGAATGACACTCCGTTATTAAATCTTTTTTGCCGGGTAGCAGGCTTAGACGTCAGATAGGGGCAACGGCTGCTTTAATCTTCCTCGTTATGAGAAGTTACGCTAGGGGGTTGAAGTCTATACCCATTTAGGGGTAGTTTTTCATTGGACAGCTATACCTACGTTGAGCTTATGACTAATTTAACTAATTTTTTTTTTAATCAACTCAACACGTTCCTCCATACGAAATTAGCAAATTCTCATTTTGGATTCCACGTTCTTGCGCTTGAACTACTGTTTTTGTTTTTTTGGAAACTGATTTTTTTTTACAAAATAATCGCGGTCTGTGGAAATTGGATTATTGAAGTTTTGGCTGAAATTTTCTTTGACAAGTTCAGAATTTCTTTGAGTTTCCCCGATGGGCCCACAGGGACCCCCAAATCAAAGCTATATGACGAACTCGACGGATTCACGATTTTCATAATGGTATTTTCACTAGGAAAACAGTAAATTGAATTGCCATTGGAATGCGTATTATTGGCGTCTGCGTTTTGTGTTCCTTGGGTCGGGGTAGGTTTTCTTTGTTGACCGCGTACCCTTACCGCGAGAATCACACATGTGTGTTTGCAAATGGCCTAAGAGAATATTGACTCTAGTCTGAGATGTTTGCACGTGGATTTCATGCGTGGAGCCGCGACATTTCGGTCGTTGTCGTCAGTTAACAATTGTAATTACGGGAATGTCGTTAAACACCCTCTCCCCTTTCGAACATTTAATTAAATTTCCTTATTTCGAGATCCGATATCTTTTCCTCTTTTTTGTTTCTCTCGATCTTGACTTTTTTTACTCCTCATTTTCTTGCGCAATTCGTACTCGCGATGGCCGGAATAAATCGAGCGGCGTAAGAGGGGATGGGGGAGGTTTGAAAAGGTTTTCAAAGAAAACGAGGAGAGAAAGAAAAAAAAAAACGTCAAATTTATCGCTTCGTAAAATCACATTCTCAACGGTTCAACGATTTCCACCGTTTGCACCATTCGTTGTGATTAAATGAGTTTCCTTTTGTTCCAAACCAGTCGGAATAAATGAGATACGGTCGCGAACCCGCGAGTGAGATGACAGTGGAAAAAGGATAGGTCCTCGAGGTGATCAGACGGTACCGAACGTTAAGTCAGATAATTTTTTATAAATTAAAAAAAAAATTGAGGATTCTTCCTCTTCTCTTTTTTCGAGGAGAAACAGGGACGATTAAAGAAGAAGATATCTATGACACGCCATTATTGTTATCTATTCACGTATCACAGGTCATTTTCATACGTCAAAAAAGAAACCAATCCAAACTACTTTCGGCGGACCTGTTATTGTTCAGATGTTTTCACACATCGCGTGCAGCCATCATCTTCAACCACCTCAGTTCACCACAATACAATCCAACTAACCAGGCTACTTAGTCCGCTTACCTTTTATCTATGAGAAGGGGGGGGGGGG
>NW_014334080.1:5274-13622 GCF_000341935.2 Cephus cinctus | reverse complement strand
TTTTATCTATGAGAGGGGGGGGGGGGCGTGACGCTGATGATGGGGTGCTAAGTGTACGGGAACAAGGGGAACGAAAAGTTTGAATAGAGACAGGGTCGCCGGAAGTGAGATATAGTTATACGAGAAGGAATAAAAGAAAAAAAAAACTTTGTTCACCTCCTCAAATTACAACCCCCCCCCCCCTCCTTATCAAGGCGAATCAAAGGGAAAGAAATATTGAAACTTGGCAATTCCGTAAATTAATGAAATATCGCGAATAAGGATTATCGAAAAATTTCGTGTTTTTGACGCTTCACTTTTTCAATGATTATTATCACTTTGTTGCTTTTTGCGTAATTCAACTGATCTTCCGACGATTACCCTCATGATACATCCCCATGCCCATCATTTTTACGCTAAATTCTACAATTAGTTATTTTGGCAAAAACTTTCAGATTATATGCTTGCATTACGTTGACAATACAGTATGCGGGTACAATAGCATAACTGATGGAACGTGCGTCACGTGAATAGGTAGAAATTTTGTGAATGCAGACAAAGGAAGAGGAGAAAAGAAAGTGACGCATCAGAACCAAATTTTCCTCACCATAAACGATGAATAAAGTTACCGGCAATATCCCCGGACAGAGAACACCCCGACAAATCCTCACGTGAAAAATTACCAGGGCTCTCGAGGTTATGACAATATCTCAGGGACGTCTCCTTGGGTTTCCTTCTCTTTTCTTTCCCTTTTTTTTTCATCAACCCCTCTTTCCACAGAGTAAAATTAAACATCGTAATGTTCGTTATGTCCCCAGTCACCCTTACCGATGTCGGAACAAAATACAGACGCCAAAAACTGATCTCTTGATTAATGTTATCGACGTATGGGGTGTAGTATCATTTGAGAATTCTCTTTCTTCCTTCTTCTTGAATTTCGAAATTCCAACGAAATCGCCTTGTTCGCGACCTTCCGTGCTGTAAATCGAAAAGACTTCGAGGAACGTGCTAATGAACTCCTGACCCTACTAATTGAAGGCGGCAAATATTTCAATGAGCATAAACTGAGCTGCCTTAAGCGTAAAACTTAGTAATTTAGACTATCGATACAAGATGGTGAAAAGAGCAGCGGTACGTGTTGACGGTTGTTGGGTCAGAGGCACGACTGATTCTTCAGTCTTAAAGAAAAAGAAGAGTCTGGATATGACTGGGAAACAAAGTAAAGGACTGCAAACGGAAACACGTAAATTAGTGGGTGCTAGGTATGAAAGGCAATCAAAGTGAATATAGTGCGTATGGATAGGATCTTGCGAATGGGAGTGCCTGCGGATCGTCGATGCCCAGTGTTTTCGGAATTGACTTGAGGGACGACGGACACTGGGAAAAGGGGAGACAGTAGGTGAAAAGAATGGTCGCAGAAGAGCCTACGACGTAACGCGCCTTGAGCTACGGAGAAAATGAGAAACGTCGTTCGGTTTCGGGTGCTCGAGTAAAACATTAATTTTCCACACCCTACAAATTTACGACGACTCCCTATTTTCTTGGGGTTGCCGGTGCGCGCGTATGTGTCCGCGTAAGTGAACCCGAGTCCATCGTATGGATGTAGGAGGGGTGCTGCTTTCTTTCGACCCCGAAGAGCAGGAAAAACAAAGTGAACCCGGACAAGCAAATCCTATTCGCTTTGCCTGCTGGTGAAAAACCCTGGTTGGGGTGGATAGAGGGATACAAATTATGTGAAAGAGGAAAATGTGGAGGGATGAAAAAAAATTTAATTCACGCAAAACTATCAAGAGAAAAGAATAAAAGGTTAAGAGCAAAAGGTACGGGAAGGATGCAGAAACGCATTTTCGCTGTATCCAAGAAAACCGAATCTCCTTTATATTGAAAATTGAATGGACTCTGCCCGTCGTTACACGACACATGGGGAGCGGCGCGGGGGGGGGGGGCTTAGGTCATTCGCATCCCTTGGGACCAACGGCGTGGACGGGTCGGGACGAAGCGCGGACCTTCTTGAGTTCCCATGGGAAATGTCCAGGAAACGACGATGAAAGTCGACGAGTGATTCGTGACTGGAAGAATCTTGAGGAACGGAGGAGGAAAAAAAGAATGAAAAAAAAAAGTAGATCGGACCTAGTACGCATGAAGAACTTGGGAGGATTGGATTATGCTGAAAACGGAAAGTGTATATATGTATTTTTTGTCCTTAATTCAGCCATCTTTTTTTTTTGGAAATCTTGAGGAGGGTCCAAATAATCTACCATTTCATGATTCACTCTTTAGTATTAGTTCCAGTTACCGCATCCCGTATTCTATCCTCGTATTCCCCATTATTTCCACTTTAAACTGTTTAGCGGGGTTTTCGAAAAAAAAAAAAAAAAAGTATATACATGGTGCATATCGTATATTCTCATCCCCCGGGATATATTTTGAGATGATGTGTATACTTTAGTTAGAGAAATTACGAGCCACTTTTTGCAATCCTCGCGTATGGCAATGCCATTGCAAAATAAAAATTTCAATAATTTTTATCTTGTTCTTTGCTCAAAACAGAGGCGGGATAGAAAATGATTTCACAAAATAAAAAAAAAAAATAACCATGATTTGGACGATCGCATTTTTAGGGAATTTTTACGTCGAGGTCTACCAGGACTACACGAGATGTCAGGGATGTACGGTCTTCGAGGATTTGGCAATTCGGGAAGGTTTTAAAGGGCTGCTTTTTTTCTTTTTCCTATTCCTCCCTCTACCAAGGACTCTCGAAGAGTCACAAACATTCGCAAGGGACTTCCTAATAATAGCCGATTCACCCTTTGTATCAACTGGCAAGCATCAAATATAAAGGAAAAACCTCCCCTATCAAAGATACAGGGTCCTTCGTATACACGCGTCATCGTACAGTATTACCGGCGTACATTTTTTCAAATTTTCCCAAATCTCAATAAACCTAACTCAGTCTTATAAAAAACACCCAAATATATTATAAAAAATCCTAAACCTAAAAACCAGTGGCAGCTGCGATCCCATGACCAAATATAACTCTAAGAGCTCTAGCGCCAAAACCTAACCTCAAATATCCCAACCAAAGTCCTTCCTTTAAGCTCAATCGATACTTTTCCTCCTCTAATCACAGGGAATACATGAAAACAGCAAAAAGGACTTGAAGCTGTTGTTTTAGCATGCAGGTGCGCCATAGCCCCAAACGCCCGAACCATTTGTACATTCGTCAAGTCCCTTTCAGGAAGGTCTGAAACAAGCATTCATACCAGCTCGAGGAGCAAGGAGCAGCGGTAAGCTCGTGGCTACCTTAATTCAAATTAATGTTCCCGTACAGTGAAGTGGCAGCCGTTACAGGCAGGCACCGTTCCTGTACGGCCAACACGCACCGGCGACCATTTAAACAGGACACGAGTCCTTTAATTCACCAAGATTTATTATTCATAATAACCGTGCCACGAGATGGACTGTACGTACCTCATTGTCAGTCAACTGGGGGCATCTACTTTGTACTTTACACACATTCATTTATATCAATATATGTCATGCAATTTTTCATACATCTAATCAGTCCTAACTGTGCCAGCATAATTCCAACCAAGTCCAAGAATTAGATCTAATTAATCTTCACTCCCTCTCCCCCCACTGTCCTTTCCACGTTACACAGTGATTGTACCCCCCCGCCATTTTTTATTTCATTCAAACCTACACAAAGAGAGCAAAAAAGGCACAATATAAAGAATCGAACCGGATGTTTATTATTGATCCTTCAAAAGCATCACGTGCCTACCGACGCTCTTAATGTGAACTAAAAATGCACAAGGTCTTAAAAAGTCAAACCTGAACCTATAATCCTTGATACGTTTGGGTTCTCGAAGTCTGGTAACAGCGGTGACATTTTACCTGTTTCCCTGCGCGAACCACTTTGCTAAGTAAGTTCCGAGCTTAACGAAGCGATACATCATGGCTCGAGTGAGAACTTCTGAAACGTAATAGGCGAGGCACGAACTTCTTTTGTGCGTGAAGATATAGGGTAGGCGAGCAGCGCGAATTGTTGAGTGGAACGAGGGTAGGTAAGGAACGCAGCGTATATACAAAAGAGAGAGAGAGAGAGAGAGAGAGAATGACTAATATGCATACGAGTGCGTGAGAGATAGAAAGAAAGTAAGAAGGTAAGGAACGCAGCGTATATACAAAAGGGCGAGGCACGAACTTCTTTTGTGCGTGAAGATATAGGGTAGGCGAGCAGCGCGAATTGTTGAGTGGAACGAGGGTAGGTAAGGAACGCAGCGTATATACAAAAGAGAGAGAGAGAGAGAGAGAGAGAATGACTAATATGCATACGAGTGCGTGAGAGATAGAAAGAAAGTAAGAAAAAGTTACATGGTCAACGTAGTAAAATATGTAAGTAACGAAGGCACGAGAAAGGTGGACTCCAACCGTAAGCATTATCGGGTACCGAAATCAAATCTCCCGCCACTTAATAAGACGTGACAAGCATTCACGCGAAAGCCTCACGTCATTTATACAGCGGAGGCTGTCATTTCAGTTACTAGTGTTACTGACCGAACGACTCCTCGCGTGAATTCAGCCATTAGGGGGTTTCGCACTGTCTTGTGTTTTCGTCGACGACGATTGCGCGTGGTGCAGTTGCAGCTGTGGGACATTTTTATTTCTTTGGGTTGGCATTTTTTTGACAGATCGACTACGCAGATACTCCAGTGATTTTTTAACTCTAGAACCAAATTCTGGCCGGGACGACGATATGCGTATATTATAGTTTTACCAGACCAGCCCTTCTTGTCAAATATTAGTCGGGCGTCAGTTACACGGTGAATAAAGTATAATGGTTAAAAACAAAATTTTTAATTATAATATGCAATCGACACGCGAGCAGTCAATTGATAAGAAGAAATAGGAATGGTATACGACCGTATAGATATAAATACTGTATGTTCGGTTTTTAATATGTCTGGCTGGGTAGTGCTAGAAATTAAAAAAGGGGTTATCTGGTTAATTAAACGTTAAAATGAAATTTCACTCATAACCTTTTTCTTTGTAATATAATGAAGAATTCGAACCAGATATTAAGATGCGATTGCAGTTGCTCGGGAATGGATTTCCCATTAGAATTTGATCTTTTGAAGATTCCATGGTATACGCGAACTAAATATAAAAGAAGATCCACCCCATCGCCGTAAAAACAAAAGTTACCGTTGTTCAAGAAATAATCTCAATGTCTGTACGAGTGCGTGTAAAACCCATAAAACGATTCCAAGAGGGTTTGTTGGTTTTGGGTATGGCGAGTTCTGAAATTTGCCAGTGATGGTTTAGGGGGATGGTATAATGGAGGGATAATCGAATTCCCGATTACAGGGGAATGAGCAAGTGGGTAGAGGACGGAACCGGTTATTGTAAAAGAGCCAGTAAAGGTCAGGGTATAGATTTGGTAGGGGTTAAAGAGCACAGTATAAGCCTGGTCGGACGCACATCGTAGGGCTTTGTATCTAGCGTAAAGGGTGGTGCGGTACGTGTATAGGTTTGGGAGGGGTGGATTATGGGGAGCTAGGGCAATGGAAAATTGAAAGCTATAACCTAATACTGTTAAACACCCTGTAGGTCATAACTGAAGGGTTATGAAGAAAAAAGTATAGGGTGGTCGTTGAGGGATGTACGGCGCCAAATGAAATCGGCCCTTAAAATTCAAGAGTCGTTTCGGACTGGTTCAGGTATTTCCAACCCCTTCAAGATTGGGTTAATTTCAACTATGCGATATCCGAAAATGGAATCGTGAAGGGATGTGTCAGACACAACCATACGTATATTTAATTCTCATGATAACGATGACAGGTACAGAACCATCCCTACCTCCGTTTCATCTTCTCCCTTTCAGTCTCAATATGCCTGATCCGTCTGGGATAAGATCCAGCTCAGAGTTAATTTGACGCATAACGAAAATATCTCGAAATTCTGTAACTCGTTTTCCGCGATGCTGATTGGTCGTCGCTATCGTCACTCGATGCGTTTCAATTTGCCGATTGACTCAATTTTCTTATAGAACATTTTTTTTCGCAACCAATAATTTTCGCGAATTTCAAGATTTTCGGATTCGCGTCGTTTGAATAACAATTCGGAATGACTGCTCTGAATTTGTCCTGATGGTATTTCTTTTTGTCTTGTCACTCATTTCGAAAACACTCTTTCCAGTACGTCGCGCGCGAGTATCGAGGTGCGCGACGACGGGAACGTATTTAAAAAGAGTCAAAACAAAGAGCGCGCCAGATTAGTTCGGGACAACGTGAGAGATGAAAAAAGAAGAAATAGGACGGCAAGAGCAGAAAGAATCGGGGACGAGGGAGGGGAAGAACTAGGGGAAACACATTTTCCGCGAGACGTGTCCGCGTCTGGTGCATTCATCTTCGAAAAAATATGACTTAATGTATGTATATGTGTACGTGCACGCGCGTCCTCTGTGCGATATTTCCAAATTTCTACTTCAGTGCAAATTAATATTTCAGCATGTACGATTTATGCGAAAATCTGACTGAGATATTTTCTCATATACGATAATACAAATTGCCTGAGCTACGAATTTATTCAAAATTTTCAGAGGCGCCTTTTTCAAGGAAAATATTATCCTACGAATCTTATCACTTCCGTTTTTTTTTTTTTTCCTAATAACAAATTACCAGTCACTTTTCAGCAAGTTCATGCACATTAGTTAATTTTTTAGCTAGAGAAATTACGTGTTTCCGACGACTTAGCTTGAAAATAAGATAAGATTCGTTTATCCCTGCAGCGAATTATGCGCTGATGGGCGGACGGGGGAGGCTCTATAGAATTTCGTTATGGAATCATCATGGTACATCGATAATAGGCAATTTCTTCAAAGATCTTATTGGCAGCACTTGCAACCTCACTGAGAGACCTCTCTAGGTCCATTAGCGCAGTTTCTAAGATTCCCTGTCAATAGCTAACAGAAGTACCCCATAAATATTCCACACTCACTTTTCGTAGGGTTGAATATACATACTTCGCTGAAAGGGGATGAAGATCGAACCATTAAGCAGCATTTCCACTTAGCCGCAAAAGGTTCTTATAAGAGTTTGGGTTAGAAAGGTTGGATGGCTTAAAAAAAAATTTATTTTTCCAAATCTATCGAAAAACGTTTGATCTGAATATACTATGGAATCCAAAGAGACGCGTAATTCCAAATTGTCCAAAATAACTTCAAATCGATTTTGAAACTAACGAATGCTTAGGGCGAGTTTACATTTGTGTTCGTGAGTTGCTTAAAGATAAGTTCGCGAAGTGAATCCCACATTTTTACAGTCCAAGGGAACGTAGGGAGGCTACTTTTTCTCCCCTCCAAAGAAAAAAAACGACACATTCGACAAGTCAATCTGCCGAGTAATTTTTTCGAACTGCAAGTACAAATGACGTCAAGACACAAAAAGTCAAACCCGATGATTTCGTCGAAAGATACATTAACGCGTCTGACAAATTTCTTAATTGCTCCATCGAAGCTCTCTCTTAGGGCAAATAACCGCTCTTTCCCGAGAGATTTTAATCGTTTACAAAGCACCGACCTTTGGAGGCAGCCGCGAGCAAATCTAGTTCCCTGGCGTTACCAACCGAAAAAAAAAAGAGAAAGAAGAAACAGCACCCCAGGGTCCCAGGTTTCTCGAGGCGGGCTAGAAAAAGTTTACAAACTTGTTTAGCGTTTCGATAGAGAAACTTTTTTTCCGGGACCTAATTTCCCAGGTTAATTTAACGAAACCGTCGAATACACTCGAACCATAACTTCCGTTATACCCATGAATCTGGTAAAGAAACTACTTAACCATTTCAACAAGCAGCATTGAGCTTTTACTGGGATACCCAATCGACTCAATTCCCCGATAGATCCTATACCTACGAAACGTATGTATGTACCTGACACAGTTAAGTAACTCATACGTTTTCAACGTATTTTTTTAGACAAGTTTTCAAAAACTCAAAAAATGTATTGAAATTTTGCAAAAAAAAAAAACGAACGCATTACGTTCGAATGACTCAAAAGAAATGTACATTCCCTCAATTTCAAGGCATTCAGAGAACCATAAATGTGCCCGATACTAACCCGAGCTTTCCCGGCTTTGCCGTAATACGCTTTTAAACATGCATAAGATTATTTCTCAAAGTGTATTACCTAACGGAGTACATATGTACGTGTCGCTCGCATATACAGTACATACATAATATATATACGTATATAACAGGTATCAAGCGTGGGGACATACCTGAGCGCAACGCTTCGCCAGTACATCGAAGGCTGTTGAAGGCATTGGAGATGGGGGGCTTTAGTTTTGAGGTGGTTGTGGGTGAAGTTCCCA
>NW_014334080.1:304-5078 GCF_000341935.2 Cephus cinctus | reverse complement strand
AACCTCATCCAGAAAGGGGACGGTGGATGACACGTTACGAGGCGCAAAGTGTTACGAGACGTAATTGACTCTGGGAACGAGGCGACTGGCACGTAACACCTATCGAGTCTCTGCGACCCTCGACCTGCTCTTTCTCACCTCCAGCCCACCCCCCACCCCCGACAACTCGATGTGATTACATTCCTCTCTGACATTTGCCGGCGAAAAGGCAAAGACCCTCGGCGAATACTGCAACCCTCCTTCCACGAATTCACCCCCTCTCGAGCCATCCTAACCCCCTCCCCACCCATCCCTACCCATTCATGACCCCTGACACTGAGCCATCCACCTACGTAACTCCGACATCTTGACTCGACCTTTCTCGCAGTACTTTACGTGTATTACTTAACGCAAAAACGTCCCGAGGACTATCGAAAATTATTTTTTAAATTTTGTAAAATTTTTTTTCACAAACCTCACAGGACCCGAATTTCTTTTTTTCAGGATACGATATACATGTAGAATTTTATTAGTAACGAATGACGAAGTGTAAACGCACCACGTTAATTCTTTTCTTTGTGCGATCCTAACGGCAACTGACCAAAGACTCACTTAGCACTTGTATATATTATATTAGTTGATTGTTCACTTACGTTATGATGGCCGAGTGACCTAAGCAAACAGAAACTGCTTATTGGATTCCATGAACACGCGCTCTTATTATCTTTCTATTTCGTGCCCATGTTAATTTCTACGTGTATCGTATTAGAGTGTGTACAATTTAACATGGTTATCAAGCCATTTCGTCCTTTTGGCGTAATTTTGAAAAATTGACAATTTGCAAAAAAAATTTGTTTTCAGCGATTATGTAATTAACAATCTGTCCGAAAAAAAAAATTACAGCTTTTCCTTTTGTATTTCGATGATAGGCGTCGTTTCAATCCGGTCACGTGGACAAATAATTTGTTTACCGTTAAATATCATTGGTAACAGATATCAGACGTGTGTGAACCTAGCATCTCAACTATTAGCATCTCACAAACAAACTTCATATTTACTTGCATCCGTCATAGTTCCACAGTTCTTGATGAGTTTTAACAATAGTTCAATTGATTTACCCCTTAAAAACGTGATTTTAAGGGGTCAATCAATTGAACTATTATAAATCAATTCAACTATTGTTAAAACTTATCAAGAACTGTGGAACTATGACGGATTTAAGTAAATATGAAGTTTATTTGTGAGATGCTAATAGTTGAGATGCTAGGTTCCCACACGTAGATATCAGTCTATCTCGCATCATGTTTTTCGCAGATATAGTCCGTGCCATATAGCTCTGGCTGCCGATCATTTATCATGGAGAAAGCAAAAAGAAGGAGCTTTGGACGTACATAGATGTTTTTCATAGTAATTATCGCCACACATCGCGTGATACTCCGCGAGCGACAATGACAGTGGCCGTTAATTTATCTAGAACGTTCTCTTCGATTTTTTTTTTTTTTTTTTTTTTATAATATTTTCTACAGTCAAATTTTAAAGACAGAGAAATTTTCGAGCACGCGCATTTTGGTGGCGATAGCGACGGATATATGAAACGTTTATTATTTTTTTAACATTCCGCAATGCTCTGCTCCTACAATCTTTAGCCGATAAGCATTTCCGTCGTTCGCACCGTTATATGTACTTGCACGACAAACGCACGATAACGCGCACTCTGTTTATGCGCCACTGGACTATGTACTCCTGGCGTCCCGTTATAATGGGAAATCCTCGATAGCCATGTTGATCGCGACACGACATGTTTCCGATGCGACGTGAAATCCTGACAAGGAACGAGGTAAAGTGGCGACTGGCAGAGGCGGATTAAAATTTTAATTCGAAACAGTGGCGATTCCCTAGAAAATTGAGTCGTCTGTAAGAAACGACGTTTGCTCGACTCAAAGGCTAAAAAAAACCCCTTCGATATTTCCGCCCTTTTACTACCACTCGTACAAAAACAAAAATCTCAATAAGTCGAACCATAAAATACGTTAAGGTCGAAAATCACGTGTTCGATGAAGAAAAATCCACCCTTTACAATGTTCCGTTTTGAGTGAAATTTTTTCCATTTTTTTTCTTTCGATTACTTAAATAAAAAAAAACAAACAAAGCTCCGATCGACAATCCACCCAAAGCCCCGCAAGACTGGCTCACTCGGAGTGTCTCGAATGAAAGTACCAGCCCTACGTAAAAGTCACGTATGTGCCGTAAAGCAGAACCACGCTACCCATCCCCTGTTACGAGGGTAGGTTTCATAATGAAGAAAGTAAATTCGACTCAGTGCTGTACAAGGGAAAGGTACCGTTCCGATAACGAACAAAGTAAATCCGCGAAATATTCATGGGACACGGGGTGGGGTGGGTGGGTGGCGGAAAGGGAGTAAAGCAAAGACCGCTACTGCCGGTTGTAGCCAAAGGCTTATACCTTCGGGATATAATAGGGAAGAATCGGTGGTAGGTGTGGTAGGGATCGAGTTAATTAGTAAAGTTAATGAATGAGAATCGAGTTCCTGAATTTATACCGACATCCACAGCGAAACCTTAAGGACCGTCCATAGCCTGGAACATTCCAACAGACCTTTTCGAGGGGGGCAAATAAAACTTCCGTTTGCGTATTTAAAGGACAAAGAAGTCTCAGAGTGCGCCTGACGATTTAGGTGATGAGGGGTGGAAGGAAGGCAGGGGGGGGGTTCACTGCCTCGGCTCCAGAGAGTCACAGGTGGTTCTTACATACTTTTATAACCTCTCCGTGTTCCCCGAGACAGAAGCAAATGATATTTATGGTAATTGTGTGTTTCGCCACCCCCCACCCGCTCCCCCCACCGCCAAACTTTCTTCTTTTGTTGTCTCCTTCAATGACGTCTGCGACTCATTTTCATACACCTGTTCTCGGTCGCATTTACGGGCGTTTGAATTGGGATGGCGTGGGGGGGGGGGTGATTCTCACCTAGATTCTCAAGGAGAAAAGTTTTCAAGGAATGAATATCATCGGGTCCTCTTTTCGCGGGCTCACTTAAAACCGTAGTGATGTACGTATACGGTATAGTATATAGGTATACGTCTACATTTCAACCCTTAAACTAAGGGACGCAGATGCCAAACCCCTCTTTTATAGTTATTTTACAACAGTATCGTGTTTCTATATTCATTTTTTATACCTTCGTAAATCAACCGGTCGTCATTTCACGAAAACTTTCATAATATTTCGTAATTCTTCAACACCGAAGTATCGAGCCCCCCCCCCCGCCACCCCCTCGCACGGTTCTCCTTTAAGGAGCATATGCGAGAAGAACCTGTAGCTGGCAAAGCCAATAATTTTACGTGATTCTGAACGCGAAACTAATATATTGCGCGAGAGCTTGAAATTTCTCATGGAAAACGTATAAGGAGAAACAACAATGGCGAAATGGAAGATAATACGAAATGAAAAAAACACAACAGAGTTTAAGCTCCTATAGGGATATAAATATATACAGGTATACTACCGTTGTACGATACGGTAAAACAGTATGTACTATCGCTAGTAGAAGATACCAGTGAGCTGCATGTTTTACATAAGACGTGAAATTCGGCCGAGTTTACGAAAAGTCAGAAGAATGGCTTTCCTGGGGCTGAAATCGCTCGTAGTAGGGGATGGAGCTAAGCGGCTCAAGGATTTTGCCTGTCTTTAATGCAACGGGAAGCGCATGAAAAAACGAAATACCTAAGGAGACCATCATATTCCCAGCGATTGCACGTATACGGTATTTCTACGAGTAACTGATTCGGTTCAGGTGACTCTTTTGCGTTACGGATCATAGGAAGTTGGCCCTTCCAAAGGGTACTCCAGCACGGACTATACCGGTGTACCGTAGCTGCATAAAAATATCACAAGCCAATCGATACAAACGGATTTCACGAAAATTACATAACTGTCGGTCATTTCTGAATAATACCAATAAGTCGAATCCACTTCGACCAAAGTATCATTTTCGAAACTGACAAATGATTTTATATTTCTTTCCTTAAAAAAAAAAAACTATAGTATTTAAGGTATTACTATGGTAAACTCAAAACCGCGTAATCGAGCTGAAATTTGTTTTACGTCTAATCTGTATAGCAGTACATCTCTCTAGAAATTTTTAACACGATTCACTCATCCATTTCCGAGTATTTCCGAGTTAAAGTCAGGAATCGTAACACGTATTCCCTATTCCTGGCCAATAAAACGCGCATGGTTTTTTTTATTGCATTTGACTCGTCCGCGTAATTCCGATGAAAAACTAGTATGTGGCAAACGAGAAAATTAGGAATTTTTTAGATTTTTAGAAAGAAGTCGATATTTATTACGAAATCTCTCGTACGACGACTGACAAGAGAGCGTCGGTGTATATACGTATACACTGCTACATTCACTCTGAGACCGTGCCCCCGATGCATATACCTTTTCGATCCGTAGTAATACCTTAAGAAAATGAAAAACAAAAAAGGTAAATACACCTATCATAATCCCTATTCGCAGCTTCACATTACCAAGATACAATTTAGCCATAGGTATTCCGTATACGCATCGAGCGCGTATAACTTGAATTTATCGATGATAAATTAAGTGTGTCTGTCATCGTAGTCGCGTTAGGAACTTGAAGTAAATATTATTTGTGAGAAACCGGAGGAGATGGAGGAGGATGCTTCGGAGCGAGGTGAGGAGGGGGAGGCTGGTTTAAGGATGATTCGTGGGTGGCACGAAGGGATGGAATTGGCGGAGATGAGTGGTGGTG
>NW_014334080.1:0-223 GCF_000341935.2 Cephus cinctus | reverse complement strand
GTGGGGGGGGGGGGGGGTGGTTAGCAGCCCTAAATCTACAGGGTGGTAGCTTCGCGAAAGATAACACCAATGAAACTCCATCCGAAGGTACTTAGCCGCCTCGAGGGATAGTATGGAACTAATTAAAACTTGATTATTGCCACTTAAGAAACGTTTCCAGCACCGAAGTCGAATCTCTCGTCTTAGAGCATCGCGATGGTCGTAGGAAGAAATGAGGGAAGGG
>NW_014334079.1:0-1041 GCF_000341935.2 Cephus cinctus | reverse complement strand
TTGTTGCGATCACCCGTTAATTCGCGACAGTCATCGCCCACGTACACCGCAGGGTGACCTACAGCGAATTTCCCCGTTTTCGAAACGAAGGGGTAGAGCGAACACACATCTACGTAGTGTATCCTCTTAGACCCCTCGACTTCATAAAAACTGACAGTATTACCTGTACGGCCACCGAAGAAAGCATCGCGGGGTTCGAGCGGTGCCTGCGATACCAGCGGGTTCTCATTCAGCGATCTGTATAAAGCTGTCTGTTCAGGATCGCTTATCCAGCGGTCGAATTCACACTCCCAAATTTCCGTCAGCTCGTAACCTAAATACCGAATCTTATCATTCGTAGCCTGCGTTCTCTCGTAGCGCGCGTCCATGGATCCACCCGTTTGTAGATGACTATCTCTGTTTATAGGATAGCATTTTAGGCACCCGTGCCAGAAACAACCCTGAAACTGGAATACGTGTCGTAAACCTGAGTCGGTGTCCAGATAGTAACCATCGACGGGTGTACCATCCGGCAGACGATACTCCCGAGTGCGCCCCGCGTGAACTATGGCGCAACCCAAACGATGCTCTAGCGAGAGAAGCCATAAGATGGCCTTACGCGATTGTTTGTCACTGTATCGATACCCACCCGGCGGTAAAATAGACCGTAAAATAGTGCTGTAAAAGTAGACCGAACCAACGAATCATCCCTTATATTACAAACTTCATTTACGATTGCTTGATTTTCCGGATTTAGCAATCGGAACATTAAAAATTGGTGGCAGCGGTGCGATGGTTTGGTGAGTTCGAAGTGTTATGACAAGACCTGTCACTAGAGCCTATTCGCGATATTTAGAAGGAGTTCAAAGTTTAACAGAACCAGAATTAATAATGTCGCAAGATCAACAAATCCCAACGGTACCATCTATACCAGATGTACCAACACCTCAGACACAACCATCAAAAACCTCTATCTATTTACCACATTCTTCATTGAAAGATGCATTAGAAGAAGTACCAACTTTCGATGGCTCGAATATTTCTGTTCATACTTTTATCCGA
>NW_014334078.1:1366-1540 GCF_000341935.2 Cephus cinctus | reverse complement strand
TACCGATGCACTGGCTGGCGCTATCCAACGCATTGAAACGCAACGCAACTATTAATCAAACGACGAAAAGCCAGACGAGCATTGGGAGGTCGGGATCGTTAATCCGTGCAAATATTTAGCCTCGCTGAACGTATCTGGTGCAAATACACTGAGCGTCATTAATGCTGTCCAGCT
>NW_014334078.1:0-1194 GCF_000341935.2 Cephus cinctus | reverse complement strand
GTAAGAGAGGAGAGTGGACGGCGCCTGCTCACTTGTCTTGCTTGGCCATCACGTGCAACGCAGAGAGCACTCAATTTGCCGTCTCGCTCGCACCATAGTAGGCACCATAGTGCTCGCTGCGTCGCGCGTAGGACAAAACACCTGACCGGACGCCGCCAACTCTTCTCTCTTATCTCATCGCACTGCGTTAACAAGCTGGACAGCATTCATGATGCTCAGAGCGTATCGACATGCGGGAGGATGCTTGTAGTGGAGCGAGTAGTTGCTGTGACGTCACAGCCTGGGTATCTGGATGCAACGTGTAGGCATGTGCTCGTGTAGTTCGTCAGGACGCTCGCACGTACATTTGCCGACGTAGGACGAACCGAGTTTTGGGGAGTTACGTGGAGGAGCGCAGGAGATCGCGATCTGCATTCAGCAGGAGGATCTATCGTGGGACCATTCTCAGTTTCTGCGTTAAGAGATCTTTAAAAATTTCAACGAGAAAGCCGTAGATCCAACCGTATGCGCGATACAGCCCGCCAAAGGTGAAATTTCGAAGACTGGTAATTCCTTGTACGTGGCCCTATGGCAATTCTATATTTGCCAGCCTCTTCTACGGACCATTCTGAGTTTCTGCATTGAGAGATCTTTACAAATTTCAACGAGAAAGCCATAGATCCAACCGTTTGCGCGATACAGCCCGCCGATGGTAAAATTTCGAAGACCGGATATTCCCTGTACGTGGCCCTAACTTTGATTTTTGACATTTTTCTTATATAATTAATAAATTGGGAGTACTCACCGGAGCTGGTGCAGCTAATCCGAGAAGGCCGATAATCGTATCCAGAGGACACTCAGGTGGGCACTACACTAGGTCACAGCACTACACCTTCGGAACACGCACGAGAAGCCCACAGAATTTCCTGGATATCGCGAGAGAAACGCGAGAGCTACACGAGCGAGATCTTTCTATATCGTAGCGAAACACTCTTCCATCTTCCTCGAGTCGTCCCTTTAAACCAACTTGAGAGCGATTCTTAGCGAATCGGTACGTAACACTTGTGGGGATCCTCCACGGCCACTTCCCCAGGGCATCGGGCGGCAGCTGGGCATCACTTCCTCAACTCGTAACAGGGGGTTCCTTCCCTGCTCTTAACCGTATTAAAAACTTGTGCATTAAGAGATCTTTGAAAATTTCAAGGAAAAAGTCGT
>NW_014334077.1:1827-6071 GCF_000341935.2 Cephus cinctus | reverse complement strand
GCAGTTTCACTAGCTAAGGCTTAACAAATTGGTGGCAGCGGTGGGATACCATAACTGTTTTCTGCTCAATTCATATATAATTAAAAATGCCAGACGATACTACACACCCTGGCAACCTAACTAACCCTCTCGACAGTTCGGCATATCTGGACTATTTAGCAACTAAAGATGCCATTGACAAAATACCGAAATACGATGGCAAAAATTATAGATTCGGGGATTTTGATACGGAAATTAAAGCCTTACAGCAGGGCTTACCCGCCGGAGCTGAGACAAGGCTTATCAATGGAATTCTTGGCCGCCTACGGGGACGGGCTAGGACCCATGTAGAAGGCAAATCTTTCGTCACAGTCAAATCCCTTGTGAAGAGTCTAAGAGAAAAATTTGCTCCTGACCATGACTACGAACATTATCGCAGCCGACTCCTAGATGCCCGAATGAGAAGCGACGAAGACGTGTCTGATTTTTACTCGCGTCTTCAACGCTATATTCAACGAGCTGTTAGCGAAGTCGAAGAAACTGATGGTGTCGATGAGGCAGCCAGCACCAAGAGACGACTTGAGGCTCGTGCTCTTGATGTGTATATAGATGGCCTGCCGAACGGAATAAGACGATACGTTCACAGCCGTGATCCGGCGACCTTGAAGGACGCCTGGGAGCTCGCATTAAAGGACGAAAAACGTTCCCGCGCTCGTTCCCGGCGCAAAGAAAGTACACCTCGGGACGAAAGGATGTCGCACGCGGGTCCGTATAACGATAGTTCTTCGGAAGGCGAATATCGGTCCACGTCGCGTGATAGAGGTTTCTCGCCGCGTCGACGGGTATACACGATCGGTGCTGACCGCTCTCTATGCAAGGTGTGCCGCGAATGTGCTTGTCGACCTCAACAGCGTGAGCCGCGAATCAGAGGTCGAGGAGACAGTAGTTCGCGTGAAAGAAATCGCCGTAGAGATAGTTCATCTGACAGGCGGCCACCGGAACGTAAATCCCTACGCTTTAGGGACCCTACCCCTCCTACCAAGACGAGCAACGACAGGAACCCTTCTTTAAACGAGGAAGCTGGTCGCTCGAACGACGCGTCCGCGACCAACCCTCTGAAACCGCGTCTAACCCCTGCAACGAAATTCCAGTCCTAACCGTCAATCTGCAGCGAATTGCCAGACAGCCCAAGGCAGTCATCGAAGCGGAATCACCGAACCAAAGGGCCGCAAAACCCAAGCTGCTAACCGATTCCGGGGCGGTAGTAAACATGATCGAGGTTAACGCTCTTCGCGGGAACGTCATGATCAATGAAGATGAGCGCGTACGAGTGCACGGAATTTGGGAAAAACGAGTCATCAGTACGATTGCAAGCAATAGGGACCGCGACAATCGAGTTGTTCTCACAACTAGTAAAGTTCTATGTCTTACACTCTCCCTATGCCTGGTGTGGGTCTTCTGGGAGATGAATATCTAGAACAAGAAAAGGTCGAAATTTCCTACAACCACAATGCTCTACTTATCGCAAGTCGACCCACGCGTCCCATTCCATTCATTTGTGACAGGAGTTATTTTATCTCTGGAGCACAACAGCGGAGCGAGCGCGAGTTTTCACGTAGTGGGTGATTCTTGGGTCGGTGCAAATAAGCAGGTTAATTTGATAACTTAGGAAATCACAATGAAACATTTGTGCATCGTACAGCTTACGTGAAAAAAACAATTGCCCGGTGGTAGCTGGTCGTTGGATTCGTCGGCAAATGTCACCTCACTCCTATTCAATTTTTGGATCTTCCACGTTTCCCCATTCGAGAATTGTCCCTTTTCGCTCCGCTATTGAAGAAAAATACTTTTGGTGATAAAGCTGAATTGTTGTCTACCGACACCGTTAGTCTCATATACTGCTTTTTACTGTTCCGAATATATTAAACGCGACTTAGATAAATTTGACACCTCAGAATATCCTCCGAATAAAAAAATAATAGGATTAATGAAGGACGAAAATAATGGTTGAATTTGTAGGGTTGCGAGCAAAATTATATTCTTTCAAAATTTTATGAGGAAAGCAAAGATAAGAAACGTGCGAAAGGAACCAAAGAATCTACATTAAAAATTTTTACTTTCGATGAGTATATTCAGTGTTTCCTACATCATCAAAGTTCAGTTAAATGTGAAAATTTAATTCAGAGTAAAATGAATACAATATATAAATATTCTATGTTACACGATCCTTCTCCGTAACGCTGGCTTCGAATCATCTACGTTGTTTCTCCTATTCCTTATCTTAATAAATAATTCTAAGAAGTCTCTTGCATCCTTTGTCACATAGAAAATTGAGAGGTAGGGAGCGTTCTTTAAAATGACGCTTGTAGACGCTATGGTCCAGTTCAAAAATGATTGATATGATGTACACTTTACTATTCTCAAACGTTTATGTACCTGTTGAATGGGTGGACAACATTATGAAACAAAGTACCCGAACAGCGGTAATGAATGCTCTTACAACGAGCAACGCGTTTAGTGACGTTTTGTGTGTTATTGACATCAACAACGTCACAGCTGTCAAAGAAGCGCGTGGAAATGTTATATGGTTCAGGAAGATATAAGGTATGCGCTGAAAAGTTATCGTTATTACTTATTTTTTCATGATATTGTATACATTCGATGAAGAATTCCATCACCATTTTTACGTGCTATAGAATTTTTCAATATTCTTTCCTATTACTCTTTTAATTTCCATTGTATATTTTTCATTAACTTTTTTATGTACTATAGAATGTTTTAATATACTTTTTTCTAAAATTTGGCATTGGGATGTTTTGGAGACTATTTCATGTATGCATTGATTGTTTTGTTTTGCAGTGACAATATGCGAAGCAGTTGCTGCCAAGGATACAAGTGCTGCAGCAGTAGGAACAATAACAGCAACGATATCCATAAACTGCAACAAACGCAACACCATCGGCAGTAGCAGCAGTAATAGTACCAGTAGTAGAGTTTAATAGTACACATATAATGTATGGAAAATAAAAAATAAATATATAATTATTTCTTTATAAACCTTCTGAAAAATTATTCATCTCCATTGTTGTTCATCATCGGTGAGGCCTACAAATTTGACTTATCGGTTCAACTATTATACGAATCATCGAAACCTAACCATTTTAAAAGGAGTTCGTTTCCGCGTCTCATCAACATCTTCTCCACAAGATACATATCGGGGTATTTGACGCTAACGAGTTGCTGTTCATAGAAACCACCTTCGATGGGATGATCAAATTTGACTTATCGGTTCAACTATTATGCGAATCATCAAAACCTAACCATTTCAAAAGGAGTACGTTTCCGCGTCTCATCAACATCATCTCCACAAGATACATATCGGGGTATTTGACGCTAACGAGTTGCTGTTCATAGAAACCACCTTCGATGGGATGATCCTGATAGTCCAATTCGATGTATAGCCTTTCTCGAAAATGTGTTTGATCGTTTAAATGTGAACTTGACTTTGAATTTCTGGTACACCCGTTGTAGTAACTCCTTCTCGTTACCAGCATTCACATCTGCAGGCTTTATACTAATGATACGTTGCTTACTGCTATTGTAAGAGGATACCAAGTCCGATATGACATCTTACTTTTCAGACAACCGATATACGTAGGATTTTCTATTTTCGACATTTTCATTACAAATACGTAAAGAATACCTTTGAAAATCGAGCTGAAGTAATGTACACGAACATTGACAACTTCCTCTATCAGTTACCGTTCCGAATATGTATATGACTGCATCAAGCGTAACTTACATAATTTGATACGTCAAAATATTTTTCAAATAACATTTATAATATGCTACTGGCGAATGAAAAAGGTGATAGATCTAATAAAGGATGAAAATAATGGGAAAATTGTGACTGAGTTTTTAGGATTGCAAAAAAATTTTTATTTTGAATCATTATTTTGAGTACAACAAATGCCCTTCCGTGGGATTATATAATGTAAAATTGTAAATAGTTTGTAAATAAATAACAAGATATTATAATATTTTATTTGAAAAATGTTAATTCCTAGGAACTTCTTCATTTTCAAGTTCCCTGAAAAGCAAAAAAATACTGAGTTAGAAATCTGACATTTAACAATCTCCACATACATGGTACAACTGGAAAGGATCTGATCTCTGTTGGAAAAGTAAATCGAGACTGCAGAATGAATTTTTTCTCTACGAGGCTTCATTTGAAGGAAATCTACTTTAAAAAATTAATGGGCTAC
>NW_014334077.1:0-1538 GCF_000341935.2 Cephus cinctus | reverse complement strand
GTGGAAGTCTAGGGTGTCCAGGTGTTCCGCTCCGTAGTTTCTTGTACCCAGGTGTTAGATGTGGAAGTTCAGAGTGTTCAAGTGTCCCTCTGCATAGTTTTCTGTGTTTAGGTTTCCCGTTCTGAATCGATCGGCACCAAGATCTATACAATTGCTGTACGAGATCAAGGCATATTGAAATGGCAAAGGAGATGATTTTAATTCAGTTCAGTCATTGTCGTCGTCTTCGTACCTCCAACTACTTTTTTAGATAACAGATGGCACTGATTACAACACGTAGTTGAGACTTGTGTCAAGTACGAGCAACCAATGGTATAGCCAATACAAAATTTCATTGATTACGTCTCAAAATATAAAATAACTTCGAATTATCTTTAGCAATTTGAAATATGAAAAACTGATTTATATGTAAATAAAAATTAGATGAAAAAAAATAATAATACGTAATGAAGAATATTTATAAAAAGGAAAAGAGAAGAAATGAAAGTTTATGTAAATATAATTTGGAATTACATAATAAAGTACAATCTTTTAGATGAATGAACAAATAATATGTTTAGCGTAATCAAAATGTAATTTTCAAATATTTATAGTCTTGGAACATGTTACTTTCTTGACTATTCATTTGATTCAGTGTAATATGCATGTAAAATTATATGTTATAACATGTAACATAATTTTAAATTAATAAATTGATACATATTTGAGTTATAGTGTAATATAATTTCGAACAAATTATTTTGCATTAGTATATTCATGTTTCAATAAATTACTTGCTTCACTTCAATATAAAAACTGTTATTCGTATAATATTTCTACAAACAATAACTAGGCAAAGATATTTAATATGTCATTCATCTGGTAATATGTATGATACTTTACAACTGAAATTTATAATTAAAACACTATACACAATTGCCAATACCATTAAGTGCAACAAAGAGACTTGAATTTAGCAGATAGTAACAGTATCATATTTGTTATAAAAGATATATTCTAATATTTATTATGTTCTTGTTGAAATAGAAAACAAAAATTTAGAACAATTAATACTACAATATATTGTATCGCATTAGATCAGTTGAGTGATTGCCTTAAGATATCGAATGAGGACTTTACAAATATTAAATCTATAATACTCTTTTAGTTCAAGTATATTTAACCTTCATTCAAGTAAATATTAATAATTATTAGAAACTAATCACATGTAAGTTTTGATAAAAATTTTCATACAAAATTCAAACATTAATTTTATTTTTATCTATTAAACATTCAACCACAGATTTCATAAAAACAAATTAAATGAAAAATATATATTTTAAAGAAAAAATTACTTTGATTTTTTATTTGAACTAAATATGTAACTGATTGTAAGCGTGCAAATGGTTTCCAGATCTTTTTAATAATATTATAATAGCGTATTTCAGTGTTTTTTCCGATTTATATTTCTAGTAAACATATTTATTTATTTTAATACAATAAAAAGGATACAAAAATATGATCTATAATTATGATTATGTTAAAAATATTTTGAAAAA
>NW_014334076.1:0-7889 GCF_000341935.2 Cephus cinctus | reverse complement strand
GCCTGCCCAGTGCACAAACCCTATAAAAAGTCTCGTGATTCCTAACACTGGAAAATCACGAAACGTCTCAATATATACATTTCATAACTGGGGCGGGGGAGGAACTTCTGCAACCCCCTGCCTTAATAACACCTCCCTGTTATCACAGAAGTAGCCTATGCAGACTATGCAGTCGCCGGGTGCATACGCGTGCATCACACACCGAGCACAGCGTACACAGATGTCCACGCGCAGATCTATTGCGGGGTCAATCTGTAAGTAGTGTATTACATGCGTTGTGTACTGGGCCCTGTGCTCGGCGGTCTGCGCGCGCATGCACCCGTAGCATAGATCCTCCTCCACGCCCCGCACGTATAAACACCCGAACAAGCATTGCCCTTCATGAAAGGAGGCGAAGAAAGCATTGAGGGGCGGCGGTATTCCATCAAGCAGTGGCCCCTCGAATGGTCCTTCTGCCCCCTCGTGCGATGTATCCGGTCGTATTGGTGCCATAATCTGTAACATTTCAGTTTTTTTTTGTTAATAAATATGTTTAAAGTAAATACAAAACAGTGTAGTCTTAAAATTATTACACTTACCGGTTCCGTAATATATAGCTGACGATTACGTCTGGTGGCGCTATGCGTCCTTGCAGCGTCTAGAAATAAGCGTAAAAGGTGTCGGATATATACAATTTTTTAAATCAAATAAAAACCTGTGCAGGTTTAAAATTATTACACTTACCGGTTCCGTAATATATAGCTGACGATTACGTCTGGTGGCGCTATGCGTCCTTGCAGCGTCTAGAAATAAGCGTAAAAGGTGTCGGATATATACAATTTTTTAAATCAAATAAAAACCTGTGCAGGTTTAAAATTATTACACTTACAGCTGCGGTGACACTCGGCTGTAGTCTGAAGGGACCTGGTGCGGTTCGTCCTTTTTTTGTAATGTCTAGAAATAAATGTCAAAGATGTCAGATACAAAATCGCTTTTTTTAATCTAATAAAAAAAATGTATATAAGCTCAACACCGATATGCATACCACTTTATTAATATTTTCTTTTTTTCTGCACTCTCTTTTTCTTTTCCCGAATTAGCCTAGAAAACAGGGTAAACGTTAGATAAAATAAAAATGGTAGAAAGCGGGAACAAGAACTTTTTTTACACCTACCGTTGTTTCTCCTATCACCAGTCTCTTCAATTTTATATCACCTTTGTGCCCTTCTGAATTGTCACCAATGTACTGACGAGATGCTGCGAAGACATCTCAAAGGTAACCATCGTATGTGTGAGAGAAATACCAAAATAGAATATTAAGGTTATATAGTCTGTAATTTATAGGACAATATATCATTATTTTATTATTTCACAAACTCAAGTGTCTAAATTGTTTCTAAAAACGCCTGCCCAGTGCACAAACCCTATAAAAAGTCTCGTGATTCCTAACACTGGAAAATCACGAAACGTCTCAATATATACATTTCATAACTGGGGCGGGGGAGGAACTTCTGCAACCCCCTGCCTTAATAACACCTCCCTGTTATCACAGAAGTAGCCTATGCAGACTATGCAGTCGCCGGGTGCATACGCGTGCATCACACACCGAGCACAGCGTACACAGATGTCCACGCGCAGATCTATTGCGGGGTCAATCTGTAAGTAGTGTATTACATGCGTTGTGTACTGGGCCCTGTGCTCGGCGGTCTGCGCGCGCATGCACCCGTAGCATAGATCCTCCTCCACGCCCCGCACGTATAAACACCCGAACAAGCATTGCCCTTCATGAAAGGAGGCGAAGAAAGCATTGAGGGGCGGCGGTATTCCATCAAGCAGTGGCCCCTCGAATGGTCCTTCTGCCCCCTCGTGCGATGTATCCGGTCGTATTGGTGCCATAATCTGTAACATTTCAGTTTTTTTTTGTTAATAAATATGTTTAAAGTAAATACAAAACAGTGTAGTCTTAAAATTATTACACTTACCGGTTCCGTAATATATAGCTGACGATTACGTCTGGTGGCGCTATGCGTCCTTGCAGCGTCTAGAAATAAGCGTAAAAGGTGTCGGATATATACAATTTTTTAAATCAAATAAAAACCTGTGCAGGTTTAAAATTATTACACTTACAGCTGCGGTGACACTCGGCTGTAGTCTGAAGGGACCTGGTGCGGTTCGTCCTTTTTTTGTAATGTCTAGAAATAAATGTCAAAGATGTCAGATACAAAATCGCTTTTTTTAATCTAATAAAAAAAATGTATATAAGCTCAACACCGATATGCATACCACTTTATTAATATTTTCTTTTTTTCTGCACTCTCTTTTTCTTTTCCCGAATTAGCCTAGAAAACAGGGTAAACGTTAGATAAAATAAAAATGGTAGAAAGCGGGAACAAGAACTTTTTTTACACCTACCGTTGTTTCTCCTATCACCAGTCTCTTCAATTTTATATCACCTTTGTGCCCTTCTGAATTGTCACCAATGTACTGACGAGATGCTGCGAAGACATCTCAAAGGTAACCATCGTTTTCCCCACCATAGCCCTGATTTTTTGCATAGTTGCAAATAAGAGACACATGTAGCAGTTTACGCTGCTAAGCCAGTGGTACCCCCCACGCCTGATGTATTTGGCGCATCGCTCGCTAGATGATCCAAAAGAAGGGTACCATCATTCCAACAGTTACGTGGTATGTGGAGAATTCACCCCGAGCAAAGTATTAGAGGGTTGGCTATCCACACATCGATAGCTAAAAGTATCGAAAAAGTATCGCTAATACGTGCGATACTTGTATAATATAAGGTATTTCTTACAAAAAAAGAACCGTATTCTACTTTACCACGCTACCTCCTTAGGGTAATTAAAAAGGTTACCGACAGGGGGTCAGTGTATAATTACCGACCGTGGTATGCCCCCTGGGGACATGCAGCTGGGAATTTTCGCGCCTTAGGACCGCATGGTGGGGCATCGCCTCATGGCTGAGGGGTGGGGAGAGCTGCCCACATCGGCGAGGCGGGTGACGTCATAGCGCGGCGTGGAGAGCCAGAGCGCTGCGCGCTACATGACTCATGGGAGATAGTGTCGGGGGTTTGTTGTGACGGCCAGAAGTGGTATGTAACTACTCTTGTTAATTTGTGAATCAACTATTGAACTCTCAATTAATATAGCAACTCACAGATTCTATTTATTGCAACGGACCAATAACGATATTTTATTGTACATGTATCACTGTTACCAATAATAGCTTTTCTCTGTCTATAAAAATTATCTTTTATTCAACAGATAGCATTCAACTAGCTTTGCTTCGTAATTTTCACGCTTCTACATTCATCCAATCATTTCTGTACCAAATTCTAGTATTTTGATTCTATTTTTTTATAAGATTGGATGTTCAATTATTTATCAACCCTTATTTTGGTCTGATAACTTACTCACCGTTTGTCTACAGCTTCGTGCTTCGATGATCTACTAATTATATGATCAATGCTTATATGCTCAATTACTTTTACAGATGCTAATGAATAAACTAGAAATCTATACTCATATCCGTTCAAGACTATTTTTTCCAACTTCCTGAACATCTGTTCTGCCTTATTTCAATCAAGCATGACTCTAATTTAGCTGCTTATCATTGTATCTCATTAAAGAACGGTTTATCATCTCTCACATGGAGTTAAGCTATATTAATTATTATAAACCCTTGAAACAAAAATTCAAACATTGTGATTAATATAACTTATTATGCCGTTTACTGGGATTCAATCCTTGCACGCTTCCTAGACTTTCCTCTGTTCAGTCACAGCTCCTCTCAGGATTGAATTGCCCTAATCAGCTTACCAAGTAGGAAACTTAAGCTAATTTGAATGGCTCTGGTCCTATCAGGCACCAGGCTCATAATCTAAAGAATGACAAGGTCGAAGATCTACTGCATTTCGCTACCGGCTGCAAGGTTACGATAGGGTGGAATGTTTAAATCTCGGAGACTGGGTAGGTTAGTGGATAAGTATATCGTCGGCGAGCGAGCGAAGCGAGCGAGGCCGACTGAAGAGAGCATTAAATGTCTTAAAAGGTTCCGTCAGATAATGATAACTTACAATATCCTTAAATTACTGATCGAATATCGTTCAGGAGGTAGAAATTCGCTTTTGTGTTTATTTGGGTTTGTGCGCAACTGGGCATCATTCAATCTGTCGATTCGATTTCAATCCGTGCGCAAGTGGTCCGTGGGCAACTGGGTCTGTGGGCAAGTGGGCCGTGGGCAATCGGTCCGTGCGCATCTGGTTCCGTGGGCAAGTGGTCTATGCGTATCTGGACACCACTCGGCGCCGGCGGGGGTAGCATATCCCCCACCACCACCATCGCCTGTCCCGCACCACTGAGGTGCTCGCGCCTGCCCCTCTCTCGCTCTCCCCACTCCCTTCACCACCCTTCTCAATTTATTTAGTTTGTTTATTTAGTGAATCTTCCATAGTGTTCCCACGTGTAAGTTCAGAAATAAAGGTCCACCTGGGCATAGCCGCCATACCCAGGTAAGCGTAAAAATTCTGTGGTTTCGGTAGGTGCCACCGGAGGAACCGTTCGCGACTGCGCTATTTCACCTCCACGCAGCCATGCACCCCTCGGCACAGTATCTTGACACCTTGGGTTTGGAGGCTGTGCCGTTCTTAGTCTGATACCTCACCCCGAACCTGTCCGACATGGTCGTACCTGCCAGGGGCCAAGGCCCTCGCTGGTATAGCCTCGAGGGTCATTAATACACGCAAGCCCCTTCACCATGACAGGGTGACGACACCTCGAAGGGGACGACACCTTGAAGGGGTGAGGTACCTCGAAGGGGACCCACCCAACCTTTTTTTTTAACGTGGGGGAAATCTTCACCAAGATACCCCGACCCCCTTGGGGGGGGGGCACTATAGTGTGGGAATCTTACCCACTAAAACCCCCACGGTGACCCACCTAGGGCTCAACAAGGGGGCCCCGGGATCTCATACGAACGCTACCGGGACCCCCGACACCCTCGCCTCACGAACCTTCTCTATCCCCTAGAAAGGGACTCTCACTACTCCCGACTTCCTCCCCACTTGCCAAGTGCAAGGACCGCGGAGCCCCATTTCCGCGGACTGTGGCCTGTTACGGCTTGGGGGGAGGGGGACGCATTCTCCGACGACCCCCTCTCCCCGCCCGTGCCCTCCCCGTGGGATACGCCCTCTCGCCCTGTCGGCGGCCTCCTTCCACAAGATAACTACATCGCAGAAGGAGGCAACCGCATTCCATCCTCCCTCGCTGCCCACCATCTTATTAATGACGGCAGGCAGCGAGAGATCCCCCCCTATGACTCCAACCAGGACACCGCGCTCCCCGCTGAAGGTAGGGCACGCCTCCAAGGTGTGTTGCGCAGTGTCCTGGTTGGCTCCGCAATGGTGGCACCGCGCCGCCGCCTCCCTGCATATTCTACGCAGGTACCCACCGAAGAACCCATGCCCGGTGAGCACCTGAATGAGGCGGAAGGTTAACCTCCCCCAGCCACGACCCAGCCAACCCTCCCAGTTGGCCAGAATTGCCCCGACAGTCCGATGGCTGTGGCTGCACTACAGAAACTCACGCCACTCAGCCACCACGTCCTGCCGGGCTTGGAGCCTCAGGACTCGCACCTTTCGTGCCAGCAAGCGTTCTCTCCCCGACCTCACCGTGCACCGCGCAATTTGCGATACACGCGAGCTTCCAATCTGGCTTGGAGGTCGAAGGGAATCACCCTCGCCAGCACCCCCGTCACCTCATGGGAGACCGTGCGGTACCCCCTTATGATCCTCACAGCCAGCCGCCTTTGGAGGCTTTGTATCTTAGTGCGCCCCCGGCGGCTGGCCACTAGATCCCCAGCCCATACCGGCGCTCCGTACAGCGCCATCGACCGCACGACCCCCATATAGAGGCGACGGACCTTTTGGCTGGGCCCACCCAGGTTGGGGAGCAGTCGGGCCAGCGCCCCGGCCACCCCCTCAACCCGCGGGCCCAGTCCCTCAAAGTGAGCCACGAAGCTCCAATGGCTGTCTAGGGTGCGACCGAGGTATCTCATGGATTTCCCGATCCCCACCTGGGCCTCTCCTATCCCGATCCGGGCTCCGGGAGGCGGTAGGCCGCACAGACGGCGGTCATACACCCACATCGTCTCCAGGGCCCGGATCACCGCGACGACGCAGGCTACCTTCATCTCCGTCAGTCGGACGGCCCTTCCCCATGATGCCTCGCCGGCGAGGAGCAGCGTGTCATCTGCATAGCACACAAGGTCCACGCCGGCGGGCAGGCCCATTCCTAGTACGGCGTCGTACGCGAGGGCCCACAGCGTCGACTCCAACACCGATCCCTGCGGGACCCCGCATCCGAAGCCCCTAACGTGGGAGACTCCCTCCCCATCCCGGTATTCTACCGTCCTTTCTCGCAGGGAAGACCCGATCAACCTCCGTAGGTAAAGGGGCACCTGATGGCGGCCGAGCGCCCCCCTGATGTCCCCCAGGGCAGGGTGTTAAAAGCATTGAAAATGTCAATGCCCACAGCCACCGCCACCCCACCGTGGGAGGCCACGCCCCACGTGAGGCCACGTCCCACGTTTTGGACCGCGTCCAGCGCGGACCAAAAATATATATTAAATACCTTAAAGTCAATACCAGTACGAGATTTCATTATCACCAAGGAACAATCCAAGGGTAATCTCACCGTAGCTGATGTTTTCTCTATTGCTGCTCGTGGGAATATCTAAGTTAAAGGAGTCTCTACCACCGCATAAATATGATCTCTTACGCCGCACCAAGGTTAAAGCTGCCGCTGCATCATACAAGTTTGTCTGGGTCCGGTCTGGTATTATTTCTGTACGTCGTGATATGTACGTCTGTACGTAACTGTACGTCTCTCTGTCTCTCTGTCTGTCTGTCTGTCTCTCTCTTTCTCTGTTGTTGGAAGAATGATACATTTGGATTACATATGATAATATACACACGTAAACGCCTCCCCTCCAGAGCGCATCACGCGACGTGAGTGCGAGCGGCACAGAGCACCGCCCTACCTCACTCTCTCTATTCTATACTGCGCGATCTGACCGCGACGAGTATGAGGCTCAATATTCTTGAAAATAAGTATTTTTGAATAAATCACCTCTTGAAATAAACCCAGTATCCATTTCTTTTACCACGTGCATAATAAATCCAACATGGTAGCAGAGCGTGGTTAAAGAAAAAGAAAATTGTTGATTATCGTAGTTTGTTGATTCTCGTCTTAATTAAAAAAGTGAATAAGTTAATGGAAAATATTCAAGAAAAAGAAAAATCAGAAGAAGAATTAACTAAGGAAGTGAATAGTGAAAATCTTGAGTTAAGCAAAAAGGCGAGAAACTACATAAGAAAAGTGTTTTTGAGAACATTAAGAGAGGTGCTGACGCTACAAAAGGAAATAGAATTTGAAATGGCTAAACAAGTGAAGATTGATGACGTGCATATACCAGTGTTTGATGGTAGTAACTATCCAAGTTGGGAATTTAGAATACTAAATATTCTTGAATATAAGGAATGTAAAGATCAAGCCATTAGAGAGAGAACACAAGAAGACACAGAAGCCAGTTGGAAAAAAAGTGATTTGAAAGCAAAGACTATAGTGATAAGTTCAATATCAGATAAACAGTTAGAATACATTCGTGACTGTAAAACTACGTTCGAGATCATGGAGAAATTTAAGAGTATATACTCCACAAAATCTACAGCTTTACAAATTGTATGTAGAGGAAAGCTGGAAGATGTAAAGCTAAAAAATTATGAATCAGTAGAAGAATTTTTTGCGGATTTTATGAAAAACTGCAATCAACTTAAAGCCGCCGGAGGATCTTTAAGTGAACAAGAAAAAATGAGGTACATAATTAAAGCGCTACCT
>NW_014334075.1:0-2520 GCF_000341935.2 Cephus cinctus | reverse complement strand
GATGTAGGAAAGTGCTGCAACGTAACTGGTGACATGAAATTACATAGCGCATGTAATTTCAACTTCTTACGAACTGCGGTACAATGAGCCGAAATTTGATTGTTTGAAAGTGCAGAAAAAAAGCAAGTTCTCAGAAGTGACAACTCAGGTATCCTACTTGAGACGAAAAATACATGTGTATACGGAGAAAAACAAAGAAGAAGACATAGGTGAAGTCATAGAGAATATTCTGCAGAAAGACACAGATAAAGTCTGATAGGAAGTCAAAGTAGTTTCTAGATAATTGACTACAATCTTACTTTTGTGCTTTGTCTAAACATTTACGGGAAAACCTGGAATTACTTATCTTTAGTAGAAATGAGAACGCAATACATAATATTGACATCATTGATTTTTATTAATATTTCAATATTACGTTATAAGGGAGGGGGAAGGGAAAACTATTTTTATTGTTAATTAAATGTGGTTCTTAAAAGAACCGTTTTATGTCACCTTGCTTGTATCTTACGTAAGATTTTTTTTCCCAGAGTGTTGCTAGAGGAATCAAAAAAAAACAAGCTGATATTACGTTAAAACGGGTATGCATTGTGACGTACTGGACCACGAAAATGGCCCAGGGTCTCGCAAAAACAGCTATCTCAAATACGGGGCGGAGGGATCTCGAACAGAAAAGGGAGCACGTGGTAGAATAAGAAAAGAAAGTATAATTAATAAAGCAAATGTCGGTGTACAAAAGAAACAGAAAATAACAGAAATCCAAAAATACGACACTAGCAAATGGTGTCACTCGAAATACGCAAAACTAAACTAGGCACGAAATCAAAGCAGTAACACGCGGGGCTCACGCAGGAGCACGCGTTGTCGTAAGGGACCTTTAAACGGGCTAGTGGGCGAGGGGACTCAGGGGACGGGGGAGCAGGGTATTGGCAAGGGGCAGGAGGGACAGGGGGGAGAAAACAACAACTGGGCGCCAGCTACTTGTTCGGCGTAGCACCGTCGAGTGACCTCAGAAGGTCCTCGAATATTTACACAAACTTGAAATGGCACGGCTAGCAGGGGAAGAGGTGAGGGGGTCTCAGGGAAGAAGGTTCCCGAACGCAAAATGGCTTCTTACTAAATTACCTCGGTTTGAACGCAAAAGGGGAAAAGGGAAGGGAGAGGGCACGGGGGTTTTCCCAAAAAGGGGCGCAAAATAAAATGGGACGCACGCAATATACCACGGGCCTCGAGTTGGTGGGCGGAAGGCCCGTCGCAAGTACAATAATAGCTAGAAGGATGTCGGACCACGTGGGTCGACTCGCGGTGTCCTGAAGGGACTTACAAAATCTACAATGCTACCTCTAAGGGGGTGATAGGGAAGGGATGGCTAATAGGGAATGCTCAATCACTCAAAGTTACTCACTCAATTCGCTCGTCACACTATAATCCAAAAAGAAACTATCGGGCAATCTCACTATCACTCGCAATCTCAAATACAAAAAGAAACCACTATTCTCGCACACAATCGCTACTCGCTATTTCGTTAACGGCCTGGCTCGAAGTGAAGATCTCTTCGGTGTTTCCGGTCCTCGTTGTTTCCGTCACAGGCCTCCAGGGCCTCGGGGATTGGTGGGTCTGCCCAGCTGAGAGGGCTACGCGCTTTGGCATTGGTCGGCAGTTCCGGCATGGCAGGGCATTGGTCCTTTTCATATTTGGTGGGCTGCCGGGCCTTCCAGGGATACGCAAAACTAAACTAGGCACGAAATCAAAGCAGTAACACGCGGGGCTCACGCAGGAGCACGCGTTGTCGTAAGGGACCTTTAAACGGGCTAGTGGGCGAGGGGACTCAGGGGACGGGGGAGCAGGGTATTGGCAAGGGGCAGGAGGGACAGGGGGGAGAAAACAACAACTGGGCGCCAGCTACTTGTTCGGCGTAGCACCGTCGAGTGACCTCAGAAGGTCCTCGAATATTTACACAAACTCGAAATGGCACGACTAGCAGGGGAGGAGGTGAGGGGGTCTCAGGGAGGAAGGTTCTCGATCGCAAAATGGCTACTTGAATATTACCTCGGTGGGAACGCGAAAAAGGAAAAGGGGGTGAGAGGAGAGGGAAGGGCTGAGGGTTGTCGGGGAGGGACGCAAGATACTCAAATTAGGGCGCACGCAATATACCACGGGCCTCGAGTGTAAGGGCAGAAGGCCCGTCGCAAACACAAAAGGAATCACTAGAATGCCGGCCTATGTGGGGACGGCTCGCTATGTCCTGAAGGGACTTACAAAAATCTAATAACGCAAATTATGGAAGCGGGATGGGGACGGGGAGGCAGATAAGGAGAATTCAAGCACCCTGTACTCACTCAAAGATCCACAACACTAATAATCCAAAAAGAAAATATAGTGCAATCCCACTATCACTCGCAATTCTCAAAAATCCACTACTCTTGCAAACAATCGCAACACGCTATCTCGCTAACGGCCTGGCTCGAAGTGACGATCTCTTCGGTGTTTCCGGTTCTCGTTGTTTCCGTCACAGGCCTCCAG
>NW_014334074.1:1260-1424 GCF_000341935.2 Cephus cinctus | reverse complement strand
GACTGGGATATTTTTGGAACAGTCTAGGACAGTCTGGGGCAGTCTGGAAAAGTCTGGGACAGACTGTGAACAGTCTGGGGCTGTCTGGGACCGTCTGGGATAGACTGGGATATTTTTGGAACAGCCTGGGACAGTCTGGGACAGACTGGGATTTTTTTGGAACA
>NW_014334074.1:864-974 GCF_000341935.2 Cephus cinctus | reverse complement strand
ATTTTTGAAACAGTCTAGGACAGTCTGGGACAGACTGGGACCGACTGGAGTTATTGTCGAACAGTCTGGGACAGTCTGGGACAGGCTGGGACAGTATGGGACAGAATGGG
>NW_014334074.1:249-656 GCF_000341935.2 Cephus cinctus | reverse complement strand
TTTGGAACAGTCTGGGGCTGTCTGGGAGCGTCTGGGACAGGCTGGTATATTTTTGGAACAGTCTGGGACTATTTGGGACAGCCTGGGAGAGTCTGGGACAAACTGGGATGTTTTTGGAACAGTCTAGGACAGTCTGGGACAGACTGGGACCGACTGGAATTATTGTGGAACAGTCTTCGACTGTCTGGGACCGTCTGTGACAGTCTGGGATATATTTAGAACAGCCTGGGTCTGTCTGGAATAGTCTGGGACAGTCTGGGTTTGACTGGGATATTTTTGGAACAGTCTAGGACAGTCTGGGACAGACTGGGACCAACTGAAATTTTTGTGGAACAATCTGGGACTGTCTGGGACTCTCGGCGACTGACTGGGATATTTTTGGAACAGCCTGGGACAGTCTGGGACCG
>NW_014334074.1:0-225 GCF_000341935.2 Cephus cinctus | reverse complement strand
GTCTGGGACCGACTGGGATATTTTTGGAACAGTCTAGGACAGTCTGGAACAGTCTGGGACAGTCTGGCACAGACTGGGACCATCTGGTTTTTTCTTGGAATATTCTCGGACAGTCTGGGTCAGACTGGGACCGTCAGGGATATTTTTGGAACAGTCTAGGACAACCTGGAACAGTCTGGTACAGCCTGGGACTGTCTGGGGCAGTCTGGGACAGCCTGGGACCGA
>NW_014334073.1:61478-61715 GCF_000341935.2 Cephus cinctus | reverse complement strand
CAGAGTAAGAATGAGTTCTGACTCTCTCTTACACTCCTCCGTCCTAACAACATCCTTCTCCTTCTCCTCCAACCTTATGCTTCTACACGTCTTCTCGGCTATGCTGCATTTTCTCTGCCATTACTTTCATTTCATCTGCAAGTTGCAAAAAGTAAAGGGATTTTTTGAAAGTGCCCTATCGCAGTTTTATCTGTACCAGCGTGATACAGCTGAATTTCGAATTACTTTCGGAATTAT
>NW_014334073.1:57315-60293 GCF_000341935.2 Cephus cinctus | reverse complement strand
TATCACTACAATATAATATACGTGTGGTATGTTACATGCGCTACCACTTTAAACTTTTCTTTTTCCAAAAGACATTTTGAAAACTTAGTTTTAAGGATATACTAGGAGGAGAGTGGTGGAGATATAGTGAAAAGAGAACAATGAGAAAAGTAGGAAAAGTAGGAAGTATGAGGGAGCGAAATGGGCCCCACCCCGCCCATTTCCGTGAGGTCCTACCTCTCCACAATGGAGCTACGACCCCTCCGAAGCCCCATAGGGGACCGTGTTTTTTTTTGTTTTTTTTTGAGGAAAACCCCCGAGTCCTGCGGCTTTCGCGCACAGGACTAGGGGGGAAAAACCTCAGGAAGGGAAGGAAGTCGGGTCGAGGGACAAGAAAAACGCACAAGGGGGTAAGGTGAAGTTAAACGCGAAGAAGCTAATATGAGTTAAACGCGAAAGGGACAAGTTAAACGCGAAAGGTCTGCCCTTAGTCAAGATTCACCGCAACGAAAGACCGCGGGCGTAGCACCCAGCGAACCCTTGCGGGCACGCCGGGACATCCGGAAGGACGATATTTAACGCTACAACCTCCGTCCCTTCCCACGGGCGAGCCCAGTGGGTTAGACGTAAGGAGCCACGCCCGCCGCCGGCGGCGGGCCCCGTTAGCCATCGATCCCCGCGCAAAATGTCTCCGACAGAGGGTGACTTTATACTAGCGGGTGCTCAATAGCACCCGCACCTACCCCAAGTGAAGTGACCCCCAAGCACAAGCACAAGTAGGACTTTACCCAAAGTCAACGGACTACCCCTCCGACCTCCCCACGGACAAATAGGATCGTCTCTACCCACACAAGTGCCCAAGGGTCAAGACATGTTGGAGCGTTTTTAGCAAAGCGAACAAATGATACTAAATACGCGAGAGCTAGACACCTGGCTAGATTCACTATACGAAAGACCATGGCCGTAGATACCCTAAGGGGGCTCAAGGCCCCCGCGGGAGACCCATAAGGTCCTGTTGCGGCCACAACTTGGGCCACCAACCACTGAGCAAGCTCAGCGGAAGAGGCGGAAGGGCAACCCCCGACACCATGGTCTTAAGTCTAGCTGCACTAACCGGATGACTACTCTTATATGACTACTTGAATTAAAATGCTCGACCCGACCAAGGAAATAGGAAAAGTAAGACAAGCACAATGTAAAGAGGGAGTGAACAGAGTGAAACGAGAAGTTATAAAGGAAGATAAAATTTAAGAAGTTAAAAAATAGAAAAGTAATGATTGGTGGTATAAAAGTAGAGAAGAAATAAGGAAAGAGATAAATAAGAAAGTAAAGAATGAAATATAAAGAAGAAATAAATATAGGAAAAGTAAGACAAGCACAATGGAAAGTGAGAGGGAACAGAGTAAAACGAGAAGACAGAAAGGAAAATCGAAGTAAAGAAGTCAAATGTAGAAAAGTAAGGAATGGAGTTATAAAAGTAGAGAAGAAACGAGGAAAGAGATAAGTGAGAAAGTAAAGAATGAAGATTAAAGAAATAAATATAGGAAAAGAAGAAAGTTCGAAATGGGTACGAGAGGTAATTCCGAGAGACCAGTATAGGAGACCGGCTCGAGGAAGAATGAGCGCTTCGGGCCTGACTCGAGCGCTCCCCCCACCATCCGCCTGCTCCGGCTCACCGAGTTCTGCGCGACGAACATGCGCGCACACAATTTTGGGCAACTTCCAGTATTTCTAAATATGCTTCGCCAGAATTTCCGATTTCTAAGTGTTAATATTTTACTTTATTGATTTAATTATTTATTTTAATGTTCCAAACACCTGATTTATTAATATTTCAATTGGAACGTAATTTATTTTCGATATTCTACAATTTCAATTTAATTTTTATCTACTATCCGTATATTCTGCAAAATTTTGATTTAGCCTCAATTTTATATACCATATAAATTTGGAAAGTAAATCTAGATCCAATAATATTTAGTAGTATTCGGAAAGCTTTATTCAATGTTTCGAATTTTCAATATTTCTGTGCAACTAACTTTTTTCTTTTTCCTCTCTCTTCCTTCTTCTTCTTAATCTTTTTTGGCTTTATGTCCTCATAGAGGGCCAAGTGCCTTTAAGTCATGAAACATTCTTCAAAAATTAAGGTGTTACGCGGATGTCAAATTGGCACCGCACTTTCTTAAAAATGTCTTAAAAATGTTTCAACAATAGGCTCTTTCAATAGTTCTTGAGAAGTTCTATATTTCCCGTTCTCGTTCTAAGGGTTGCTTTGGGAACCAGCGGTGAGTAGCGGAGAACCTTTGCCCGCCAGACTACACGTTCGTGATCACGTTCAGCATTATCGACGGAGGCGATGGCCACAAAATTCTACTCCCGGACTCGCCGCTACGATTTAGCGCCATATTTTTTAGTATCACCTAAAACCGTAGCGTTGTGCATCTCCCTACTCATCTCTGCATGTACTACGTTTAATGTGTTCAATGCATTTTTCAATGGATCACGGAGGATACACAGAATTTACTTTTCATGGTTACTTACCGACCGCAGACCTGCTATCTACTGTACGGCTCAGTTTCGTACTAAAAAAATTACCTACTGTTCCATTATTTAATTTTACCGAATGTTCTGGCCTAATATGTAATTTGAACACGAACCCTCTTTCTTTGTTCTTTTTCCTTTTTAAGAATCCTCTATATTTCTATAACACTCGCATGCCTCCATACAGTCGATCTAACGAGAAGGAACGACTGAAATTTCCCTTGTACCGAGCCAAAAATCCGTGCCAGGATTCGCGCAGGAGCTTTCATCAAGTTTCGCCATCCTACGCGCTTTACATTGACATCGTTGGTCCCTTGGACCCAGGCCAATTCATAAAGCATGCATACGGCCTGAAATGTTAAACGTGCCTGAACGTGCACACGGGGTTACTTTGCATTATTCATTGACCAGCAGGTTGTGGCCAATCGATTCTTTGTCGTATACGATACTAGTAAGAA
>NW_014334073.1:29815-52315 GCF_000341935.2 Cephus cinctus | reverse complement strand
AAATGCTACCCCCGCGTGAAAATGGGCCGATTTCGTAGGACGAATGGAACGTAAAAGCCTGATCGTTAGCAATATACTCGAGGGTTCGTTTAACGATCGCTCGTTCGCCGATGCCGATATTCCCGCGATCAAATCTCCCCAGTAGCCATTTGCAGTCCCTAGAGCAACGTTAGAGCCCATACAAAGAAGGATTTTCGAGTGACCAGTGAAGTTGAAAAATGGTTAGTGGATTCGATATAGCAAGGGATGAAAATAAGTCAAATTAATAAAAAAAGGGATTATTTTCAAAAACTCTTTCCCTGTACATCAGAATATACCATAGCTCCGAGGTGGCAGTACGAAAATTGAATCCAGGGCAGCCAACCCTTGACTTATTAAATATTAGGGCAGGTTGCCAACTCGGTCCTTTTTCGGCAGGTCAGACTTGTCGATTAGTCTTGAACTGTCTAGGGGTTGATCGGGTCGACCCCTCGACAGTTTTATCTCTCCGTTAGGTACACGTTGGGTCCTTTCGACTTCGATCAGCGTAAGAGTTGGTACTTGAGGCGAAGAGTGTAGAGGATGCCTTGGGGTGGTTTTCATGTATTTCATGAGGTTGCAGGACAAACTGCAGATCCGTTGTGTCTACAGATATCGTTGGGTAAAAAAAATTCGTTTTTTTTTTTCATTCCTCCTCTTACCACGTTCGTAACATTAGGGTAAACGATTGGTAAAGTCATCACTACTGATCTGCGACCCCGACCGCTGCGTTTCCTGCGGTTTTCCACCGCGATCCAATCATCGCCCAAGCTTCAGGTTCGAGCCGACAATTTTATTGGCGCTGCTGTGGTATCCTTATGGGAAAAGTGGTCGGATGGTCTGTGCTATTTCTATACCCCATACCTTTGCGCGCAAGCTCCCCGAAGAAATTGAACGCTTCTGGGTAGAGAACGAAGAAAAACTTACTTATACGATATATAAGTATAAGACATATAAGTATAAGATAACTAACCTACAACGATATATATGACAAGACCCCCTGTTAACAAATAAATATATAAACTGGAGTAAGTTGGATTGTGAACTTTGACCTATGAAAATCTCAAATTATCCATACGCATCTACCGAATGGATTTTGTATAAAAACTCCACAGGAGTGAAAATTTTTGTTGAAAACGGGTTACGGAAGGGGGGAGGGGGGGGACGAATAAAAGAATCATAGCTCTATAAGATATATCCTGTAAAATTTATATTGGCTTAAAATTCGTTTTTCGGTTAATTATTCGCGGTATAATTGAATCGGATATAGATTTTAGGTATCGTAACGATCATTATAAACGTAATGTAAATTTGTATCGCGGTGGGTACAGATGCCGTGTATATTTTTATGAAGTCCTTCCGGTCTATGAGGTTGAGGGTGACAATGACAATGAGAATTAATTCTTAGCTGCTACGGGTATCCGTATCGTTGGGCTTAACGAGTGTCGTATAATAAATTAAGGTTATGGTTTCCATAAACGCGGCCTCCTTCTCACCTCTGACGTTATATTCAACTGAGGATATGTTTCGGTTGGGTTGCTGGATGCCCGACTGGCTACTAGGCACTGGTGTAACTACTGTAACTAATTCAACTTGAAATTACCCTCTCCTTTGAACCCCCATAGAAATTCATCAGACCTCGGGTGCCAGCGTTCTCTCTGAGCGTGCAATACGGACCGAAGTTGGAATTAAAAAAAATGCCTTGTTACTTATGGGGATCAAAGTGTCAGGGATTTGCGATGCATCGAACGGCACAAAGGATAAAAACACAGTGTAGGGGAGAAATGAGAAAAAAATGTGGTTAACGGGAAAGTAGAAAGTTCGCGATAAAAAAAAATTGAAAAGAGAAAGAGAGTGCCTTTACCCTTTTATTTTTCAAAATCTCATATCACTCGTCGATGTTGCACAAAAGAGACAAACAAAAATGGACGGAACTATTTCATCACGAACGTCGATGGTGCTTTTTTGTACACGGTAGTCCGGAGGAGTATCGACAATAACAATGCAAAAAATAACATGAACCACCCTTAACGTTCAAACTCATATATTGATTTATTCACAACGCTCGCTTGTACTCATTATACCAACCCCTATTTAGGTTGCTGCATTGCCTGGGGTGGTTATGCAAATATTTTGTGCGTAAGTCCGAAAGAGGTTGAAAACTCTTCCGAAAATAGAAGGAAAAAAAAAAAAATAATGAAAAGGACAGAGGAAACGAGTACAAAATGTTCCCAGTGGTCGTTTCATCCCTTTGTGTAAGTCCTTTCACGTGTCTCTTCCTATGCGAGGAGGCGTAGAATATCCTCAGGAGGCGCAGCTACCCTATCCTTGGAATTATCCTTCGTCTGGGACCACCTCTTCGTCGAATCTGTACTTACGAGAGGATTGTTCTCTTCCACGCCATTCCTCTCTCTCTCTCTCTCTCTCTCTTGTGAGTAGTGAGTAGTGTGAGGTATCATTCGTGGTGATTTTCGCTCCTTATCTTTTCGACAAATTTGACGTTAATTTACACATTCCGTTGCTGGAAAGCTTATTAGTAAGTGGTGCAGTGTGAATTCTTTCGTTTCCTTATAATAACATACAAAGTGGATAAGAATAAAATCATATTTTTGCCAAATAATTACTCTGGGAAATAGTGGTTAATTTTGTCACTGGTAATATAAGCACTTGTTAGACCTCAAAGTGTTTATTTTGGGAGTGTGGCAAGTGGCGCGTCGATTGTTGTGGGCCTAAACAGTGTATACAGACACAAATTCTACCTTTCCATCAGGTGTTAATTATCTATTTACCAAGTTACGTCGCAAGTACGGTCTTACTGTCATATCGACTCCCTATACTCATCTTCAATCTCACGATATGCCGAAGCCATCGTGTGCCTTTCTCTCTCTCTCTCTCTCTCTCTCTCTCTCTCTAACGCACAGACAGATGTATGCCCATTGTTCTCCAGCTTGCACGAACAATTGTATTGCGAGAAGTTTACATTGAAATTGTTCGAAATCGTGGTTCGGCCAACCTTCGTGTAAACCCGTCGAAAACCAAGGCTGATGTTAGGGTCTTCCAGATATGTAAATACTCCTCCGGTTGATGACATCTTCGACACGAGATGCGACGATCTTACACGGGGTTGGTACAAGGTCTAGGGGTATAAACAAGCCCAAAACTGAACGGACGTGATCAGGTCTATACTATTTTTAATAAAATTCACAAGACACTGTACCAACCGAAGCGTCATTTTCCCTTAACAAAGGGCCAGCGTCGCCGGCTCGTTCCGTCGGACCAAAGAGAATCTGAGGTTGCAGCAAACATTTAACCGGTCCGTTCGTCCCGTCCCAGGTGCGAATAAACCGGAGTGCATTGCTCGGCACTTCTGGTCTCTTGGCTAGAAGAAAGCAGACTTTATTTCCCTGGGATCTTTATCCCCCAGATGATTTTTTCCAAGAGTACCAACCTTCTCCAGAGAATTAAACTTCGCGTCATCCAGTTCCACGTCAGCTCCTAACACTCGTTCGTTTGCTTCCAACTTGATAGTTTTTCTTTACTTTATCAACAGTCGCTGCTAGCGTCCGATATTAGATTTTCGAATTCGCCTCCGACTGCCATTTGTGAAAAGTGCACGCTGGTCGCATTTAAAAAAAGCACTACGTACCTTTCTGGTTTCATCTTACAACTGCTATAGGTCCGTCCAGGTTGATTACAAGCTTATATACTTAGGCTAACTTAATAAAATTCTCTAAAATTCTCTTTGTCCTACTTCATATATTTTTTGCTTTATACTTAAAAGGGTCTAGTAACTCTAGTAAAATAAATGTTCATCCCCCCCTCCCCCCTTTCTCTCTCTCTCTCTCTCACTCTGACGTCACCCTCCACTCTCTTGTTCCCTTTACCCATATGGCCTTTAGTCTCGTCCATGTCCACGAGCTACGCAGGTCGATTAGACGTTATTGATAGGGGTGGTCGGGCTCTTCTAGATCCAAATAGCAAGAAGGGGTTGCTTCTGAACGTCCACCCTCGAAACCGGCATTATTGATGCGCCAGTCACAATAGGAGCCTACACTAACTACCCGGTAACTCCACCTAATGGATGGTTCCGTAGATGTTACAGGTTCTCAATGGCAAATTACTAATGGCCATACTGAACGGTTCTTACATCCCCATAATAAAAGGTTGCATAACCGCAGAAGAAAAATCACTTTTATCTCCAATCCCAAACCGCTGAAAGTCCAAACAAATAATATTACGATAAATCATCCGTTTCAATTACACCAATATTGTTCAATTAATCAACGACCCAATCCCATCGATAGAGAAAACCATTTTTATCAGTCGCTATAGGTTTAAATGGATATTAACTACGATCCGACAGCAGCCACGAGTAATGGTCTTATATATCCGATCTGAAACTATTCCGTCACACTGTATACATCTACCCAACATGCTACAGTCAAACTTCTTTACTGCCCGATACGCCAACACACACCCGTTATACGAGATACACGTAAAGTGCCGTGGTATATATGTACTTAGTACGATTCCGTAGTAACATCTCTATTGTATCCTGTGTCCATCTCTGCTAACAAGAGTGAGAGAGACATAACGATAATAGTACACGTTGTACCACTGCATGGTTTAACAAACACTAAGCATCGTGTGCCCCTTTGGTCTTAGTATTTATATACCCTGTGACGCTATGAATTTATACATGTATATGGACCATATGCATACCATAAGTGAACATTTAGGTATATGGGCACTCGTGCGAATTCCCTGTACGAATTTTCAGTGTGTTCGTAGTTTGTATAATTTTGGGTCTACGATTCTCTTTGTCGCGTGTCATTGTGTCGTATGTTCATATATACATATAAATACGAATGTGCCTTTTGATGATCCTGTCCGAGCAACCGATCCATTTACCAAGTGTAACTAAGCAAATTCAGTGTCCAGCTTCTTTGCCTTTGATAAAAGGACTTGGCGCGTTGTTCATCTTGTCGTCACGTGTATACAGTAGGTTCCAGCATAATTGCAACTGTGTGTGATTAATCGATCGCTCTACCAACCCGAATCGGAGACAAGTTGGCGGCAGCTCGTTAATTATGTTCAGAGAGTTGATGGATTCGTGTTATTCTTGGGATATAGATGTATGTTTATAACGTGTGTATTAGGTATACAGGGTGTCTCAAAATTTATGTACTTTCGGGGGATGACCGTGTTCGGGAGGCATCAAGGATCATGGAAATGATCTTTTTTTCTGTAGAAGTTCTTAGTCTTCAAATGGGAGCAGGTCTAATGGGATTCATCTACGTTTCAGGCACGGGTTTTCGTCCGACCGAACGCGTCGCTCGAAACGATTGCGGATCACAGGATCCGCGTGAAGCTGCTATGCGAAGCCAAGGCGTATCGGTGGTCTGTCAAATAATGCAGTTAGTGCTCGGACCGTGAATCAATTGATATTTCGCGTGATCTGTCTGTAGCATGTGCAGCCTCATCGCTGCCGTGAAAGAAACAGAAGCAAGGGAAGAAATCTCAAGGTCTGTAGATGCCTACCGTTTCTTCTTCTGGACAGAAAAAGAATCATCTTCGTGATCTCTTATGCCTCCCGAACACAGCCATGACCCATGGGTACATGAATTTTGGGACAGCCTATATGTATATATATCCATTTGACATTTGAAGGTTGATGTTCCTGCATCTTTGGAGTCTGTCCGTGTTTACGCATATAGGTATACGTCGTATGATAGCAGTATTGTCGCTGCGGTGCGTTGCTGACTTGAAGTTTAGCGAACTTTTAATTTCTTCCTGCTATCAATATTATCGCACGGTCAAGGGGTGGCTTTGGGATTGTTGGTGAACGGGACTTTTCGAATTTCGTGGCTTATCTTGCCAACAGTAACAGCCTGTAACGAAATGATAACACGTACCGCGCATTGGTTATCATGGAGTATCATCGGTTACCGTCGTTGCAGTAGCAAAGATCGACCCTCAGATATTTACAGAGCCAGTGTGGAACTTCGTTACGTTCATCAGCAACTTCCTGTAACATAATATAGCATACTATTAAAATATGTATAATAATTATCTTTTTTATTCACTACGAAGAATCCTGGTCAAGAGATACATAAGCTCATGTAACGGGATAAAATTTGTAAACGCGATAGCCGATTAATATGCAATTTGCTCTGTAAGCTTCAAGTGATTTAATTTAATAATATTTTGTCTATAAACGTATTTACCTCTTTCGGACGACACAGGGTGTTGTTGGTATAGGATTAATTCTATTAAATGTAATAATAATAAGTCGCTGCTTGCCATTTTGCGGATCGTTCAACCCGCGCCAAAGGTTTCCTTCCGGTTCTCATGAAATTCCATATCAGCTACAAGAACAGAGAATGGTCCGTTGTAGGAACGCGTTTGCTATGTTCACAGTGAACCAGAGCCATTAACGTCTTGTACTATACTTCCGTCTAAAGTAACCGACAGCCAATCCCGTGTCCTGGTAAGCTGGCAAGAACCAATTGGATCGACTGTATAAGCTCGTACACGGTCCTTTCACGTGCTCTATCTGTATATATAGAAAAAGCAGAGCTATCAAAGAATTCGTTATTCGATATCACAGCGAAGTAAGACGATTTTCACGTATACCCATAATACCTCTTGACGTTGACCGATGACATCGAATATATTCCTTCGGTCGTTCTCTAACGACACTTTTATGCTGCGGCTAACCTCTTCTCGCGAGAAAACTTTTGCCCCATGAATCTTTCATGAGAAACGCACGAGCAACGATACAGCCGTCAATTGGTCGCGTATACCAGGTACCCCCTTTCCTATTCGTTTATACGTATCGACTGGTAATACTTTAACAGGGTTCGTAATATGTATTAATAGAGACTCATCTAGGATACCTAGTTGACAACGTCTTCCTCCTGACAGCTCACGTTGTCAGTGAACCCTCGCTAATCCAGATAGCACGCCGCTCAATCATCCATAATCTTGAGGTGGGTGAGAGACAGTTTCTGGGTGCACCGAAGCAGGGCCATGTTGACAGAATAAGGGAGACAGTTTATAGGTTACAAGGAACATGCAGTATTGTCGGGAGTCGCTTACCTGCCATTCTATCTCGGCGATCGAAGTAACGTTGAGGAATGTTGATGATGAGATTTATATGTGGGTGGGACGCAGCTAGGACTTCAGTGGCACAAGAGAACGGAACATTTATTGGTTACGTTTCACTGAAAAGAGCGAGGAATGCAGCCATGACGCTGATTCTGGTAACGATGATGATTAGGTTATGCTCGTTATACTGTATGCACGACTATAGTCAATTAATGCACTTCTTGTATATGTATTAATATGAAAAATCCTTCACACAATTATATTTGACTGCGATACTTCATAAGGGACGATGTATTTATCAACGGCGGTACGCAGTGTGTATAATAAACAATAGCCTGGAAAGACTGATAATACGAAAGTGTTACGGTATCTGGGTACGTACATAGATATATACAGTACTGTTATAGCGTTGGATATAAGCAATTCATCAAGAGCGTGTATTCGTACTGGGATGAAATAACGAGGTTACGATAGTGCATCTATTTTTTTAAGGATGCATGTCATCGATCATAGGGGTTACCTACACGTTCATTAATTTAAACCTGTTAGTGTATTCAGTTAAGTAGAAGGCTCTTTGTTGAGAGATATTAAAGGAAATTTTATTGTGTGATGCAAAAGCTAAGAAAGAACATTCTAATTCTACTCTAAAGGTAATTATTATATTTATGGACACGTACGTGTATAGAGCAGAACGTCGCGCCTGCGCACTGATTCGGAATCTCTGGCTGGGGAAAAGCGAGTCCGAGCTGCGCGGCCGGTAATGCAGTTTCAAGTCTCGGCCGCCCGTACCTACCGACCTAACCTGTACAGTCTAGATTCAGAGCTTTGTACCTTCCATATCCTATACCGTGGACTTCAGCTACGAGCCGCATCCCTTCCATCATCCGACACTTTCGTACTGGGGCTGCTGGTCCTGCGCCCTGCGGATGCTGCGAAATCCTTCACCGCACCTCACCCCGTACCAACCATCGTGGACTAGTGAGAGCTGGGCTGTCGCCATAGCCGCTCACGGGTTTACACGGTTTAACCGCTGTTACCGCACGACACTTAACCACCGTGAACGAGAAAATCGTGCCGATTCTTTGTAAACGATTTCCGGTAACCTTAAATTGTGACATTGGTGAGACATTGAGCCTCGTCTTGTACTCGTCGCCCAGTCTGGTGGACTTATCGTGAGCTGTACACTACTTATCTACCTACATCGCCTACCAATTCTACCTATCTACCTTGCCTTCCTTGACTCGTTCCCTTCTACGTGGCACTTAACGTGCGGGGCGCAGAAGCTTGCCAGTTTTTCGGTACACGGGATCGACGATATCTCAGTATTTTTTGCCTTTTTTTTCGCTTTCTGTCTCGTCAGTATCCTTGACAGTTATTCTTCTTGGGACGTTACACGTGTCGTGATACCATAGGATGATTCTTGCAGAGAGCAGCTACCAGAGTGGTTTGTCATACGGGAACCTTATCTTTACTTTTTCATATATTTTTAAACGGTAATTAATCAATATTTCTTAGACATATAGACCAAATTTTTTGATCGATCCTTTTAATCAGTTTTATACATATTCTTGATAGTAGATACGTTAGTCGGTTTTGGTAAGGAAAATTGCATTTTTCCAGTATCAAATCATTATTGGCATTGGGAATAAGACGTTAATGTAAAATGACAGTATAATTATTTTTATAAATATTGATAAAGAAATTTTTGAATTTTACAAGGAAACAGCGTTGCTAGGTGAGTCAACTCGTTGATCAGTCAATTCAAACACACTTGGCAATTCGGTCGAGGCAAGTGGGAATTTCATATAATTAATTTCTGTGTTCCTCTATTTTCATCTTTGTTGGGGGAATATCTCGAAATCTCAAGTCGATTCTCACTGAGCGCAATTTCCTAAGAGACGAGGTACAACAGAGGTCACGAGTATCCGGTTAAAGTATCATGTGAAGTGTGTTGCTAAGGTTGTCAGTGAAAATTAAAGCAGTGCCTCTGACGGAATAAGGAACATTGCTGCCCTGGCATCGTAAACGCGTAAGTACATACTATACATAAAACCTTATCTGAGGACTATGTAATGTACAATATAAGATATATATAGGACAATGGGATAAAGTAATTCATTAAATAAATAGTGAGGTCATAAAATGAACAATACAACAGTACTTTATTGCTAGGATTGAGGGGGAGTAAGAAATACAAAGCTTCTTATATTTATATATATGTCTGTATTTATATAATAATAATGCTAACAATAGAACTACAATAGGAATAGCTAAATGACTTATGGTATCATTTAAAATAGTGCAGTATTTATAAATTTAATAATTTTTTTCCTTATCCCCTAATTCTATAAATTTTCTATTTTATTGGCAAAGTTAAAATGACAGGGTGTTAAATTTTCTAGTTCGACGGGAGCTACGTTCGAGTAGATGGTGCTCGAGTGTCAGCCAGGGCACTTATCAATTTCAAATTCGAGTAGCGTAGCGAGCTTTGCAATTGGCACGCCTGACTCGGATTGGTACGACTGTACTAATTCACAGAGTGAAATTCGATGATGGGATTAAAATACAGACGTGGAATAAAAGTGTAATAAAGTATAGAGTAGAAATACTGATGATTAGTTTACACGTTTCGACTGTACCTCGTGTAAAGAGAATTCTTGGAAGAAGGGTCGAGGCTGGTATGTCAGCCATAACATTAAATCACGACTTACCTGGCTGTTGTTTTGAAAAGGTCTGGGTGGCAATGCGCGCCGCATTTGAAATTCGAATTTAACAACGATTCCCCGGTGGAAAATTTTGCGGTAGGAAAGAGTTAACGATGTGAAGTTTTTCACGAAAATTTTTCAAATATACTTGGAATATATATAAATTTTTATGTTTCTCTCCTTGAACAGCCCCGTGCATTCCGTGACCTTGACATTTCTTTTTATACCGTATCGCATTTTAATATTTTTGCCCCTTCTTACCCCGCTTTCTCGTCCAACCGTATCGTTTTAGCCAAGTGTCTCGAAAAACATGGCAGCTTCATTCAAATCGATGCAAGCAATATTTTTCTATCGACTCGATATTGGAAACGTTCATTTACCTTCGTAAAATCTTTTATGCTCTCCTCCCATTTTTCTTCCCCTCGCTGTCCCTCTCACTCATATCCACGTTATACCCCTAGCTGTCTTACGCCTAAGCTCATTCCTGCCAACGGAGGAACGAAGAAGTCGCGATTTTCGCTCGAGGGATTGCGGCATCTTAAATCGCGCGAGTAAACTCTGGAAAATGGATAACGAAGGCGGCCGTAAAAGCGACTCTGTGACTCGAGACACTTCAGGTATCTGGGCGCAAGTTTTTACAGTAAATAAAAGCAAGAATACTGGTGCCGGAGCTCTGCAGGCGTCTAGTTTATTTCTGGACAATCCACTCGATAGGACTCTCTTATCTGGTAAATAAATCAAGAAAATCATCAATGCTTTAGAAGGCAAACCTCTTATTTTTATTATTATTAATATTCTTACAACCAGCTTTCTTACTTTCATATTCCTTAACGCGTTACTCCGACTTGGCGTCTATCTATCTGTCTGTCTGTCTGACTGTCCACGTGTCTAAGTATCCGCTTAGCAACATAACCTATCTAGCCGTTAACCTCGTCGTATGTAGGTGAGCAGTTTCGTGTAGTCACGACTCGTCGGTAATAAACGTTATGGCAATTAATAGAAAAAAAAAACCTTTTATTAAAACACGAATCTAATTTTATTTTGTTTTTTTTTTTTCTTTAATTTTACTTTCAGTCGAATAACCGTTCCCGCGTATTAACGTGAGCTATGGTAAGCCGTGAAAAATCATCAATTATTCTTCTTATTCGAAAGGAAAATTTTTTCCAGTAAAAAAACTAGGCAATTGACAAGCAACCCTTATAGCAGGATATACGTGTTGTATTTACAGAACGCGAAAGAATTACTTGCACGTGTAACGACGATCGTCACTATCTATTGGCATTCACGTGGCAGTCGTCGATTTTTAAACCGAGACGAGTACCAACGTTTAAAAAAAAGGAACAAAATAAAAAATAAATACTGGGTAAAAAAAACGAAAAGTGAATTCTATAGGAACGCGAGATGGAAAACTCAACCGTAGAAATAAACGCCGTTCAATTCGTATCAGCGTTAACCGTCAATTCAACTGACGGGACATTTCCGATCGTTTCTGTTGATATCATTTTGTCAATTCTTATCACGGTCCGTACGCGATAAGCGAACTTCGATGGAACGCGCATGCATGTGTGGAATCCATTAAAATTCAAAAAGACAACCAGTACCAGTATACCTGGTGTGACAGAAAAATACGTATTCCAAAATATCGTTTTGGTGGATAAAAAAAATTTTCGAACCAAAAAAATACAAAAGAATTACGTATTTCCTAAGCTAGCTAAGCTTACGATGTAATTTGTAACGTTTACTTTGCGCCACCCAGTTTTACTCTGCGACCTTCCACCTTTGTCTCGGTAGTCAGTAGTATAACCTTTAGAGACTCCACTTAGTAGCTTACTCACTCGTATATGAAGCAGTTACCTGCGCCCAGGAGTATTTTATCGGGTCGAATTAGAAAAAGGCGAGCATTTGATTGCCGGTACAGTCCATGAAAAAATGATTTTTCTCTTGAAACAAAAGAAAAAGGTTACCAAGTTATTGCGAGTTGGTATACCTGATTATCTAACTAGATACCGTTATCTCCTCATTCTGCATTCTCTCTGTACCAGAATTTTTTTTTTTGACATTTTGTGGAAACAATGACTTTTTTTCATCAAATAACTCGATGGTATCGAGCTACACGGCTTTCATCCCTTAATTGATCCGATGCTGGCTACATTCATTATCTTTGACTCAACTGCCATGACGCTAAGATAACTTCCGGTGGAAGATCAGCTTACAAAACTTATCCGTTCTTCGATTTCTGTTGGGATTTTATTTCCCCCTTGGCTGATTTCAGTTTTCCTCCGCCTACTCAGCTTCCACCTTTTGCGTCTATCTGAGCTTTTCCCGTTCACCGTCATCGGTCCAGTCGTTACGTGTCTACGTCTTCTGAATTCATACCGCAGTCTGTGAGATGTTGATTTTTTTCTATATTCTTTTTTTTACAATACCAATCATACGTGTGTCAATTAGAAATTAATTTTTAAAAATTTTTCAGTACTCATGGTTTCCGGACGGAAGCCGCGTACGTGTTGAGCTCTGCGACGTTTCGCGAATGTTTAGGTCTGCATCATCAGGACCAGGAGGCTCCTAGAATACGATAAAACGCTAAGAGGCTCCTAGTCTTGATGATGCAGACTGAAACGTTTGCGAAACGTCGACACGAGGCTGAACAAGAACGCGGCTGCTATTGGGAAATCATGAGCATTAATGACAATATTGGCCAGAAACGCGTAAAATGTAAATATAAAAATTTTATATATTTTTTGTTTTATACCTAGCATCAACCACTCGTAAATATTTCTCTTTATATCGTACTGGCCCATGCTCGTTTTGTTTTTACGTTAAAAATTTTTCTTTCTCATATATTTTTTAATAATTTCTTTTAACCTCCGTCGCAACGATTCCTTCTCGGTAATGTCGCCCGTTGCAAGGGACTGAAGGAATTTTCCGGTATACCAAGAACTTTATCGTCGACTCTCGTAAGACGAGCCTTAATTAAGGCCGGTATTCTTAACTTGGTCCCCTTGGCAACCTGGTGAAATAGTAAAAGTAAAGGATCCATGGTAAGCAAGTGAATTTCATTATGCCCCACAGGACATCCTAACTTTTCCCACGAGCCAAAACTTTCTTGGTATGGTGTATAAATAAATAATGTAAGCGTATCAGTTATTGATGTTATGAAAAAAAAAAGGCTAGAAAACTTAAGAAAAATTATTTTTATATCATTTTTCTCCAAACAGATATTATTGACCGAACGATTATTTTTATTTGACGCGGCACGAGGGAAGCTGATGAATTTTTTTTTTTTTTTTCCATGAAACCAGTAAAATTGTGTAATGCAACGAAAATATTTACCAGCGAGATGAGTGGGTGCTTCGAGCCGTAACGAAAAAACCACAATCTGAAATCTCCATCGGATTCGATATCCTTACAATGGAGGAGCCCTGGATGCTGCGAAGTGAAAAGCTGAGAAAGGGTAAAGGAGCCAAAAAGAACCTGCCACAGGAGGGATATCAGACATTTTTTTCCTCTCCATACCACCTACTCCTTTCAAATTCTCTTTTACTTATATTTTCTCCCACCTCTCTCTCTTTGCAGTAGAGCCAATGAAATTCCAATGAAGAGTAGTAGCAGCGCGTCTCTGTCCTATCATTTAACATTTCAAAAGGCATATCTCATGCATGGGTTGAGATTTTCCTTTTGGTCATAAAATTATTATCTTTCCGTGTGAAAATATCATTTGAAAACGAACGAACTCGACGGACGATCCAAGTCGATGAAATCCGAGGTGCGTTGCAGGTAGAAAATCTAATTACAATCCGAAAGGAATATATCAGCATATTCATGGAATTCGATTATTTTCATTCTATGTAACTACCAATGAGATGGAGAAATCTAGTGGAATCCTCTTTTTCGATTAATTAGCCATGACACGCCTTAACCACCATAAGCCCGTAGTACCCTGTTGTATTAAACTATCCGAGACTGATTAAATTTTTATTAGCCAATCGGCAGCAGTTCAGTTAGTGAAATTAAATTGAACTCATTGGAAAAGAAGAATCTACAAGACGGCTATAGGTATATAGATGCTTCACGAGAGAACAATGTCACGAGTAAATCTATTTATAGTACATACAGGATTATATACACGACAAACGTACCAGCTGAAGTTGGATGCGATCGAGCTATTCTGTTGGTCGAGGCAGTGTGACGAACTTGTTAAAAAAAAATAAAAGATTCTGGAACTCATGATGTCAATAATGCTACGACGTTAACTTTCATATTTTTTTTTTTTTTTAATGACGTCACGCTGTTCCGATTTACGAAATCAGCCATTTGCAGCCAACTTCGGCTGGTACGTTTGCCGTGAATAATCCTACGTGTATGTGCGTGTATATATATATGTATGTATAACCACAAGTTTTTTTCTTGCGAAACTTTATAAAAAGTAAGGCTGACGAAAATTATTTTATTTCCGTTCCCGAAGCGAGTTTTCCCCCATTTACTTTCCTTCCAGCCGCTCTCTCGCTCTCAGCCCGTTTTTCTTTTTCCTTCTCTTCTGTCTCCCCGGAAAATATGGAGCTGCCGAGGGTCCTTGCTATCCCTCCTACAGGGATTCGGCCAGGAAGATGAAGATGAAGGAATCAGTAGCGGGCAAAAGTCAGCGAGACTCACCGAAGGTTGATAGTCTGGCCGGCAGGACTACTTTTATATCTATGTATACATATATATACCAGGATTCGGTGAATACGAGTGCGACCAGAAGGGCGAGAAAAATTCGAGGGGTCGGAGCCATGAAAAATATCTGAAGAACTAGACGGATCGTATACAATCTCCACATTGCGTCTGTCCGCGTATAACGAAACGCGAGCGACCGAAAGAAAATCTCTGGTTTTTTCAAAACAGACAAATCGGATGCCGAAGAGCGAGGGGATTCTGGTGTTTTCGTGGATCCAGTGTGCTTCTGGGAATTTGAAGGATAACGGATCGTGCGAGGAAGATTGGTTAAGGAATTGCAAGGTGTTAGGTATCGCGTTGTACGTAAGATTCTTGGCGGAGGCCATTCTTTTTTCATCCCTAAATTTTCTCCACTGGCAACGGATCGAAGATAACAAAGGAATAATAAATATCGATGAATATTCATACAACCACATTTTATATATACATATACATATTTATAAGGGTGACTCTTACAAGTTACTGGGTAAATATTGAAAAGTAAGGTAATTCTTTTTTCATATGAAAATGGCTAACGCAACGAATTCAAATGGAGAAAAAATATTACGAGCGGCGGGGAGGGCTGGACTCTTATATTCCATGGGGTAAATCATTTCCGCTCACTCCGAAATGTGTCAACCGTACGTTTTAATACGGGGCTTCCATTTCGTATTTATACGGCAAACGACTACCCTAAGGGAAATAGCCTCAAGTATCTTCAAGGGATGATCTTACGAAGGCCGAAATCTCAAGGCAAATCTTCTTTTTTTTTTTCTTCCTCATTCTCGTCCTCACTCAAGAGCGACGTCATTCGAAGTAACGACGCCCTGAAGATGGCTCACGACGCCATGTAAATCTCGAGATAATTTTTAGAATTTCTCACACCATTTTCCGATGCCACTTTAGCAATTTCCTTATACTCCTTCCATCGCTTTTTGAACTTATGTTCTTTCTCGTTTTATCTTATATTTACTTTTATTCTCTCTCTCTCTCTCTCTCTCTCTCTCTCTCTCTCTCTCTCTCTCTCTCTCTTCATGTCCCATTAAACGCGCATGCTTATCGCCTATACCAGTCATACTCTACAGACTCACAAGCACTTATCCGCTCGATCCATTTGCTCGTTTTATACTACCAGCAATACAGTAGGATATGTACGAGATATATATAAGACATATACACAGTAATATATATATATATACACTTGGTAGAAAAACCAGTCCACCCGGAAGCTACTCAAAATATATGAATATTTATTTAGAGTATCCAAGGAGTATCTTCCATTGTGTATATAAGCTACCTCCATTTTCAAGTTTTCCTTCAGACAATTTACAGCGTATTAATACGTCTATCGTTATAGTCGTCTGAAACGAAGGTGGCGATTGTATATAAAGGTCTGTTAAAGATATTTAAAAAAGAATTTAATTCATCCAATGGTCCCATTTACGTATACATAGACGTGGAGGATAACGTAATAAATGTCTGATAAAACGTAGCTAACTTTTTTATACGATATTAGAGTACGACGCGACGCACGACGTCGCAAGGCGTCTATGGGGCTTTACTCGAAACCGGGATCCGCAACAGTCGCCATGGCAACCATGCCTGACGGTTAGTCCCCAGTGGCGCGAGTCCCATCGAAAAGCCCGTCGACCTTAAATGCTCTAAACAATATAACACGTTCAAAGTGGAGCCAAACCGCCAAAACCGCAAGAGCGTTACCAATAGCAATAGGGAAGGACCGAAAGTCCTTTAGTGCATCGGTAAGTTACATAGAACAGAGTATACAGTGTAGATACTATACCTATGTACACGTGGCCGAGTAGTATTAATTGGGACGGGAAGCAAAATCATGTACAACACGAATTGTAACTAGAAACAGTCTTACCAACTCAATCGAAAAGCCACGATGAACAACGTCACACGCTTACGAGTATCCTAAGGATATTATATGAGAAAATTAAAAGAGGGAATCGGTGCTACTGCGTAGACACGGTAGAGTGGGATGGATTTGAAAGAATGTACTTTTTTCCTTCATTTCCTTTTTTTTTTGCATAACAAAAAACAGTATAATAGCTGAAAATAATACGTCAGGCTTACTGAAACCGACAGCTCAATATCCCCGCATTCATGGAGGTTCCAAGGCCTACGCTTTCCTCTTATACGGTCCCTTGTTTATATCCTTTTTACAGATCGACCGTTAGAGCCTTCGTAGACGCTACATCGCCCGTACATCCATCATCATCCGCATATAGATCGTACTTGGCATAGACAGCCTATTGGAGTATTTTGGTTTTTCGAATTTCCGGTTTGACCAACAGGACGTACTCTTTTTATCGTTACCAGTAGGACAAGAGATCTGGTCAGGGAGGATATGAGAGAGCTGGAGGGTACTTGTATGGGGTTGGTGACTTGGTAAAAAATAAAATTCACTAGAGATTAATAGAAAATAAATTATAGAGATAGAAGATAGAAAATAAATTATCAGTGATCTACGTGGGCATGATTTGAGTATAGGGGTACGTTTGTCGCGTGTCTCATATAATGTGTGTAATAAAATATTTTGTTATTGTTTCAGACGGGGGAGGGTCATCACCCTTCGTCATCCCCATCGGTACGGCCCTGAGGGTGATAGACCAAGTCAAGGATGCAGCAGCGTTTCCACCCTCGAAAACGAAGCGGTCAGAGTTGAGACACTTGTTGCTCCATGGGGTGTTAGAGAGTAAGGGTGCGTGGTGTTCGATGGGAAGAATAAAATGAGTCAGACCATTGTTGCTGTCCCGGTGTCAGTGCGGTGACACTCGGGCGGAACGTGCCCGGCAATCCCAAGCAGCTGAGCGTCCTCGGGGCGAGAGAAACCAGCGAGGAGGCAATGTCGTACGGAGGAGCCGATACGTCGAGCGTCGTCTGGATAAGTTCTGGTACGGAATTAATGGGACCGTAAGACAGCTGAGGTATCGTGAAAGTCGGTAAAGGAGGCAGCGGGTACTTCAAAAAGGAGCTGGCAGATTATTGGAAGCATGAAGAAATTAATTATAGTGGCGCGTACTGTCCGGTGACAGCGGTCGGGATAAACGGTGCTGGTAAGCTCGCGCCGTAGTGTATATTTATATATTTATATACACGTAACCGAAGTTCGGGCGGTTTCGGATATTTTCGGTGGTATCACGAAGTACGAAAGGCTGGATCATCTTCGTGGAATGTCTTCGGGCGCCAAGCGGCTGGTGCAGTCGCTTAGGGGCCGTAGTGTTGGACGGAGTGGGGGTAGAGGGGAGGGCAGTGGTGGGGGCGATGGGTCTGGCGGTAGGGGGTGCGGCGGAGGACAGGCACCAAGCACCAGTGCCACCAGGCTCTGCCATTACGAGAGCGGCCACGAACTCGACGAGATCTCCGTGGTCGGTGGTGGTAGATCCGGAGAGGGTCTTACTACACCTACTACACCCTGTCATTGTAGCGCACTTAAATATGGCAGCGGACAAACTCTTTACAGCGTTGCAGGATCCGTGCCGCCTGCACCAGCTGCGCCGATTCATAGAATCGTTCCTGGTAAGTTTTCGTACGTAGCATAGGAATGCTTGTCACTGGTAGTACGATGCTACTTCGTAAATATTTTTTGAAAAATTTGTATTCTGTCTTTTAGCAATAACTTCTTTTTTACTATGTAATTTTTTTAGTATCGATACCGTCATGCAATACCGAAGGACGCAGTCCAGTGTTTGCTTTATGGGTAAATAAATATTTTTTAATCAATCTGAGCGCAAAGTATTTTTCGCTCGTGGTATATCTTCTTTTTTTTTTTGATCTACCATTAAAAATAAAACGTACTATCGGGCTGGTGGCAGTTCAACGAGGGACAAAAAGGGTCGCGGGCTTATGGGAAAAACAAAACAGACGTCGTACTGTAATCCTTTAAAGCTACGCTCGAGATTTTTCAAAACGACTGATTCCGAGGCTTCTCTAAATCCTATTTCAAGCAGAGTGCTGGACATGTAGGGTGAAGTGGGATTGTGTAAAAGTCGAAAAAAAAAAAAAAATTGAAAAATATAGATATAGGGATACGCATGAAAATCAATCTTCCATCGACCTATTCAATTGCAGGAGTTTTGTTGCACTTTGCCAGGTACATTTCTCCTTTGGTTTGCCATTTTTTTTTCATTTATTTTCTCTTCCCGCACAACATCCCCGGGGCATCCTACGTGTACACGTATACCCAGCACAGTAAACCCCGTCCCGGACCCACGTCATATTTTAGCCCAGGAATAAACCGTACCTAGTCGAGCGACACTCGCTATGTTTACTGGGCTATTTGGTAGATGCAATAACCGGTGCATATGTTGCTGCACTTTTTCCCTTAGCACCGTTTCTCCCGGAAATTCATGAAAATTTCATTCGCCTTTTCTACTTCCTTCAACTTTATTCCGCGATATTACGAACTTTCCAGTATCTTTTTCTCCTCTGCCTACGGAGTTGATGAAACAAAAATATTCCACGGAAGGGCTCCGTAAATTATTCCAAAAAGGGTAGAATCGCTTAAACCAACCTTTTCTTTTTTACATTTCTCTTCTTTATCCCTGTCCTTGCCCCTTTTTTTTTTTACTTATTACTCTCGTCCTCTCATTCTCATGGATAAACCAATTACCTAATGAGCCTCGACGACTCCGAGCAGATACACCGGATATTGGTATCTGCGTCCTATCCATGTTTTGCAAGCGGCACTCTACTCAGAAAAGGTTATAAACGCGTCGAGGCGAATTTTAAAGTTGATGGATGATCCTAAGGGAGAGAGAGGTTTGCCGCTTACCCTATATATATATACATACATGCACGTACGAGTATACAGTTTCATAAACGTAGATATAAAGTGGCGAGAGGAGCCGAATAAAAAGTTATCCAACTTTTCTCGAAATGCTATGGTGCTTGATTTTAATTAAATTTAATTAATAATGAGTCACTAGTCGCTTTCAAAGATAAGCCCCCACTTTTATCTAAATAGATTAATATAAAAATATTAAACTTTGTATTATGCATTATAGCCCATTATATATTTTTTATATACTTTTCATATGTATACTTGTATGTATGTCTTTCGTATACGTCCTCTGCGTCAACTATGCATTTCTATCAGCTGTGTGATACCAGCCAAGCGTTACTAGTAACATATACAAAAGGAAGGCTTGAGTATAAATTATTTCACCGGGACTGGAGGTTGACCTATCGAGGTCCTGTTGCACTCTGCTTTCGCATATTGTCAACCACCAACCTCCAATCCCGTTTCAGTTCCTAGCTTCGCTCTGCCTCACGGCCATTTCCTACTCTGCACGTATCCGATTTATTTCCATGCGAGTTGTTCTTGCGTTTCCTCCTGATACCCACACTGCCCAGCATCCATTAGCCGGCGGATCTCTGATCATACGACGGAATATCTAGTATCTCGTGATCGATGCCTTTAAGCTTCAGAATGGGTCCGATCATTGAATCATCGACTAATGCAGATATGTGGTGTCAAAACAAAAATTGAAATGGTGTTATTTTTATTATTATTTCCTCTTTCAAAATCGTCGCCTTTTTTCCCGGGGGACTTATTGGTCGAGTGATCTGTGCGAATTCGCTGTTTTTGACAGTTAGGGTTATCAGCTACATGACAGATATTGACAGACGTCAAAAAAATAAAAAGCAGAAGTCTATGGGTTAATTATTTCATTTAGTGAGGAAAAATCAATGGGACACAGATGACAAGGAGACTGATCGAATGATCTATGAAAAGATTTATTGACCAGGAAAACAAGCGATTATGTTTGTAATCGGAGCGCCTGTCGATCCGGTTATTTTAAGTCGGATGTCTCAGTCATTGGCCATCCACCCTAATTCCAGTTACGTCGGTAACGTCACTTTCTCTTAATTATTATAACATTCCCGTAAACGGATTACGAGTCGATAAGTTATCATCGGAAATTCGTCAATGTCTTCCTCGCGTTCGATCAATCTATAACCGTTTGAATTAAAGATTTCAGCCGGGCTGGCATTTTGCCATTTCACTGTCGGCGTTATACTGACGGCCTCCCGTATACGGAATTCGCATTGTCACTGGCTACTTGCCAGAAAGTTCTAGAAGCTTCGGATTCTGTGCGCGAATTTTCTACAGTCTATGCCATAGGGTCACTATACTCCGTTCGTAATAGTTCCAGACTCCTATTCAATACCCAAAGTGTATCAGCTCGCACGTACGTAGGGCAGTATGTAAAATAATACAGAAATCCAGAATCTATCCTGTATGTAAAATAGTCGAAGTTACTTATACCGGGTATATATATACATACATATTTGCACACGATTAAATGTATTCGTATAGCTATACATGGAAGATGTACAATTCAAAGTTTCTCCAAAGCTATGCAAACTCTCATAGCCAAAATTTAATTTTTTTATTTTCTTACCAATTTAACTTTTTTTTTTTTTTTCATTACTCTACATACTCCCACACTCTTATCCACTTTAATTAAGTCGATAGTACATTTTTATAGACGTTCCCGCGTACAGTTAGACTGTGCTTAATGACTCGTCCGTGGTATTTAATCAAATTCAAATTACGCGGGAATTTCAAACTGTCGTGTTTGTCCACAATTTTCCTGCGAATTTCATTTTTTTTTTTCACGCCACTGCTATTCTATATCTATAGTTTATTTTGAATATGGAATGTATATCGAGTGTGTATTTCAACACAGAAAAGCCAATTTCGAATAATCTGCACAAATTTTATTACCACCTGTATACATATATGTATATATGTATATATACACACTCTACGCACACGTGTAACTATGACGTTTCAATACGAATTGATTGACAGTTTTGATCGATCCCACACATATCTATCATCGTTTTCATGTCCTGCGGACGCTCATCGATTATACCGATGACTTCCAAGCAGAATATCAAAACGCATTAAAACTATTTTACACTACATTAATTTGTACATCCACTCCGGTTTTAGGTATTACATAAGCTTTTCATGTAAAAAATAAACATTTAATTTCTATTCTCGTCCTTGTAACTTCACGTTTACCTCCCATGGGTATTACTATTGTCCTTATGTCTATAGCTTCTTCTCGATCTATATTACTATTATTATTATTATCTGTACCTGCTTCTCTCATTGCACTGCACCGCGACTACGACTTTGTTTTCTTCACGAATTCATATTCCAATGGTAATTTTACGCAAATGGGATAACGACTGGTTTTTCATTGAGCGATTAAGAAAAATACCTCAGATTCTCCCTCGGTCTCTCTTTCCACATATATATTGCCTGAGTCATCATTTTATCTAAACTTTTGCCTAATAAAAAATATTTTTTAATCGATAACTAACAATTTCCATATTCCTCATTTTCATAATAACCGACACATGTCCAACGTGCGCCTGACAACATACGCGAAATGCATCCCCCTACAATTTACCCAACTTCCAATACCCAAGGGATATGTAAATTTTGAAAATTGACGAACCCACCAATCTCGCTATTACGAATCTGCTGGACAAGTCCATAACTATAAGAAATCGAAGCAAACTCCTCTTCCCTGGACCACTACCTCTAAGGACCCTTGTATCCCGTTAAGGGTAGGTTCTCTCATATCCCAAGTCCGCGACATGCCCGAGTGTCTCTGGTCTATTTTTACCAGTAGATTTTCCTTTTCTCTGGGATCAGCGCTGACAGTGAAGGAAAAAAAAAAAAAAAAAAAAAAATTACTAGATCGCCACTATCCCATCCACCATCCACTCTATGCAGGCAGGCGAGGGTTTCGTTCTCTAGGATTCCCGTATCGATTCCCGCAGGGATGTGGCGGCGTGGCGTTTCTTGAATTTTAAAAGGAAACGTAGCCAAAGGAATCCGCAAGTAAATTCCCTTTCTCGTGCCACCGTCACGTACCGGACGTCCGAGAAGCATCTGGCAAGTTTTCCGAAGGCTTTTTTTTTC
>NW_014334073.1:9099-29719 GCF_000341935.2 Cephus cinctus | reverse complement strand
TTTTTTTTCCCCCCCCCCCCCCCCGATTGTTCGGTATATATATTTTTTAATCCACCCTCCCCCCTCCTCCTCCCTGGAACCCCAATCCACCCCCCCACTTGCCCTTTTCTTCTTTCTCCTCTTTTCTTCTTTTTTCTTTCCATCGAAATTTCTCAAACCCCTAACCATTACCTAACCATTACCCTCGATTTATCGATGTATGAATTTCGAAAATTTGCTCAGCTACGAACACTCGCTATTTTCAAAAGCGTTCATGGCCGCCGTATCCTTCATAACGCAGGATACGCTCATTCACATATTTATCTACCGTAAACTCTCACGGGTCGTTATATGTAAATTCGATGGCGAGATATCACCATTGCTGTACGTGTGTAGCGATCTCATTCTTTCCTCTATACTTTATTATTCTTCCGACTATAATCTTCGAGCCCTTTCTTCCATCGGGGACACTCAATAAACGCCCCTCGCGATCCAACCGGCAATAAGAGAATTCAGAGTGCCTCGAGGAAACACATGTACCTCGCGCCCGTCGACACGCTCCTTCATTTACATTATGCCCCGATACACAGGGTGTATCATTTGCACCGTCCGCAAAGCGATAGAGTCAACGTAACTGGCGACTGTAGATATAGAAACTAGTCGAATATATATATATATAGATATACAGTCAAATGTATATGTACAGTCAGCCAGCTATCTAGTAAGCTATTTCTCTCTTGGCCAATATTCCCAATTCGACTGTATTTAGTGTCTCCCCTTTTCCCCTTTTATTCGTTCATCGATATACCCTACTGTTTTATGAACGCAATTGGCAATCCCGATGTTTAATCCGTTTCATCGGATACGTCGAATTCCCGTGTCGCTATGGCTTTCTTTTTTTCACGACGATACTACAGTCACGATTATTGAATTTTTTTTTTCCATCCACGACTCGTCTCTTTCGATAATTTAACTTTTTGTCATTTTTTTTTTTACACAGATACTTCGCATCCACCGGCTTTCGTTCTCCACGTTGTTAGTGCACCGTAACCGTAATTTTTATTGGCCTTTAAATTCCCGTGCTTCGCCACACGTTGATTCCCACTGGTATGTACCATATGCTCGTAAAAATATCTCATATCGCGTAGGTGACTACCGTTGGTACAATGGTTACGTAATCCTGAGTGATCTCAAGGGATGCTGGAAGGAGGATCGTAAATGGCTGACGCAGAGTGGCGAAGGGTGAGGAGGAGGGGGGGGGGGCTTAATTAGTCGTTAGTCAAGTCGTGCGGAGAGGTCAGTTATCGTTAGGATCGAAGGCGGCGGGGGGCGGGAGGGGAGGCTTAGAAGGCTTGCACCTTGTAGGTTGTCGGTTGCAATGGAGAGGTCGAAGGTAAAGACGCGGTTAGTGACCGGTACAAAGGTACGTGTAATTGCCGTGGTTAATTCGAATTTGCCATGCGACCACGGTAACCTTCGACCTTAAACCTACAACCTTCGTTCGTGCTTCCCTAAATAGCTACGCTGATTCCTCGTGTCCCTGTCGGCCCACGAGACTCAGCTAGTCGAATGCACCTTATGCATCTATCGATCGTACCATGGAAAACCCGGATTCCCGGTGCTAGGGAATTTTTTTTTTACTGTCACCCCTTTTTTTTTCTCTTGGTATAACCAACTTGTGGATTACGTACACGTAATACCTTTCAGGGGTACACGGCTCTTGTAAGTCATTCCCATCAAGCTTCAGATCAGTTTTTGTATTGAATTGCGATATATACATAGATATATATATATATATGTATATATATATATATATGACTTATAATGGATCGTTCAGGGCGGAACCGAATGATCCCCGAAGATATGACGACGCGAAACGACTTCTATATACGTATATTGGTATATCCTAGAAGGACCTTCAATGTATCCTATAAGGACGTTTTATGTCTTGAACATCCTGCACATTCTCCGTATCCTGCACATTCTACCCGTACAGGTCAGTAATAAAATTATTTACGTTAGCAATATTGCAGACTGAGAGTCGAGCCTGACGGGCCCGGTATAGCTATATGTATATCCGAATCAAAACGTAAGTTCCCTTTTCTTGAACTGGTCGGAAATTCCTGTAGAGTTCTCAAAGTGCATCGATGTACTCGAATGCGGCCTAGAAATACGCAACTCTTTACTACGTAACGCGTCGTTCGGAACACTAGCGCCATCTGTGAAAGTATGCATGACGAGGGTAGTGGTATGAAAATTCTCTAGAGAGATATTACTAGATCCCATAACGGTCTATAACGGGACTGAAACATCGAGACTACCTTTTGTATCCACTTTTGTACATACAAGCACCGGTACAGTTTATTTAGGTTCACGTATTTCATAACGGTCACAACCCCACGGCCGTTTGCCCTTTCGCCGAAAGTCTGTGTATCGAGTGGATCCGGCGAGGGGTTGACCCTTTTTTTAGCTATTCTAAATTCCACCATACTTTTCGCGCGAGATTGAAATTTTTATCTTGGGATGAGCGAAATATGATTGGGTTAGGTTAGGATTGCTTTGGTACGACGCGAGGGAAGAAAAACGAAAGTTTAACCTACGCAAAGAGAATTAGCCTGGTGACGGGACGTGAGGTTTACCTTGTCACTGGCGTAACGGCATTTGCTTAGCGTTACCGCGCATGCGCAGTCGTGACTCGGACTCGAAGAAAGAAGGAGTTCGGGTCCGACGGTTCTCTAATGAAAAGCGTTGTCGCCCTCGGGGCGATGGTAACCTTGTAATCAGATAACCAATTTCAATTATGTTTTACGAGTTGCCGGCTACCGACGACGCTTTTTCGCTGGCGTTACGTCACACCCAGCATCCATTTCTGCGCTGGGTAATTACCCAGTTTATAAATTTATATCTCGGCTGCCAACCAATGGGTCTTCTTCGTTTAATGCCGAGACTCCACTCACGTTCGTCCACGTCCTTAAAATGTAAACGAATTACCTAGTCAGCTGGAACGATTCGGTACTAACTTCATGTCGTTCCCTATTCCGTGTACGAGATAATCATTACCTGTGTGCGTATTTACTTCACGGTAAAGACTACAGTCCTCTGTCTCGTATGCATATCCTTTGAACACGATATTCACGACGAATATAGGTATACCGTGCTATGGTTACCATACGTGCATTTATGCATTCGTGTACTATGCTCTGCCCAGTCGGTAAGGTAGGTACTGTTCGGGATAGGTTGTGCCTATCTAAACGCTTTAGAAGCGTATTATACTTACGTTATATGCAGTATTACCAACCTCTGTTATATGAATAGGCGTACGTGTTACGTGTGGAGATTTCTGATGCGCAAAACCATCCCGGGTGAATCGCCGTATAAGCGTTTAGGTTTGTATAGGCTTTTGTCAGTGTGGCGAATGCGAAGCGTTGCAACCGGCAACCATCCTCTCTGTGTATAGGCGCTGCAACTTTACTTGACTCGCAGCTACTGTGTAAATATCCGTGTACACCATATAGATATAGTCAGGGATTTGGAGTTTAGTCAAACACGATTTTACTATTGACGTGTAAATTATACGGAAGAATTTACTAGCGTTACTTTTAAGCCAGCGATTTTCGTGATTACGTCATTCGTGCCGTTCGTGTTAGGATGTGAACAAATTTTACGAGTTTATGAATTTCACGTATTCTCATTCACGATCTTGTTATTCATTATTCGCTTGGCCGCTTTATCGAGGCACTTACTCGCGTGTATATATTTATATTTATTTATTTATTTATCGCACAGTTCAATGACTGAAAAGATTCATTTAATATACAATAATTCACGCAAGTGAATTGGGCTTTTGGACTGGCTTTGTATAATATGAATTTTTATTCGCCCTTTCCCTCGACTTTTTCTTTGGCTTTCTCACTTTCAAAACTTTACACCCCTATGTGTCCCTCTCACTCGCGTTAAGCCGCTCTCACTCGGCTTAGTCGAAGCCTTTTCAAGTTCTACTTCCTTTGGATGATGGTTAATTAAGTAATTGATGTAACCAATTACCGAGTTCTCAGTCGTCGTTAGGTTTTAACCCGACAGCGAACTTTCGAACAATTGCTCAAGTCGACCAGTCGGCACTTAATTCGTGGGGGTTTTTACTGATCTACGTATTACGTAATCATTTCAAAAGACTTCGGAGCAATTTTTTCATTAGGCTGTGGTCACTGGATTCGGACTGGGGAGATTACGATTGGTCCGACTCCATCATTCACGAAAAGGTCGTGTAGGTGGAATTAAAAAATTTTTTTTTTTTATATTTTATTATATTATATATATATTGTACGTAATTCTTTTTCGTGACCCGACACCGATAGCAAAGCATACGAGAATGACTATCTTCGAGAACCAACCTACGTTACCTTCGGCCGTCCGCCCGTCGTTCGTGCATCCGCAAGCCAGGCGGCCGGCAGCCAATTCTTTTTTCACCGGGAACTGACGAGCCGGTATAAACTGGGAGTTGGGGTGGAACAGGCCCAACTCCACCAAGAACGAGAGCTCTGACGGAACCTATCGGACGCGGCGATAGCTTAACGGATCCTGTCGATTTTTGGGGTCGCGTAAAATCAGCAAACGCAACTGGATACGCGAACGGGAGCGGACGGTTACGGAAATGCACGGCCGCTCAGGCTACTAGGTTTGAGCTAGAGAGGGTCGGAGTAAGAGTCCGGCAAATAGTGCGAGAGACAGAGAGCGACGAACCGAGAACGTATCAGAACGAATCTTAACTATCTATCGAGATCCCTTCACCAATTAATAAATTGGGAGACTCACCGGAGCTGGGGCAGCTGATCCGTGGAGGCCGAGAACTACATCCAAAGGACACTCTGGGGAGCACTGCACTAAGGCACAGCACTACACCTCCGGAACACTCACAGGAATTCATAGAATTGCCTGGATATCGCGAGAACAACGCGAGAACTGTACGAGTCGAGAACTTGCTATACCGTAGCGAAACACGGCAAGAAAAACTATCAACAGATAGCACGGGAGCACGAGCCAGCCCGTGACACCTCGAACGGTGCCCCGAGACAGACTACGTTGACAATAGCCAAATCCGAGAACTAATCATCCTGATTGGTCGAGAGCCTTATAACCGATAACTCTTCTATCTCCTTCGAGTCGTCCCTTTAAACCAAATCGAGAGCGTTCCTTAACGAATCGGTACGTATCTCCTGGAGATCCTCCACGGCCGCTTCCCCAGGGCATCGGGCGACAGCCGGGAACCACGTCCTTAACTCGGGCAGGAGGTTTCTCTCCTGCCCTTAACCGTCTCCAGCGGGGCGCCGGTATCTCACCCGGGCTTCTGCCGGTCCGTGGAGACGTCTTCGTCGGGTACTCTCCTCTGCCGGGCAACTCGGTACGTCGAGACTGTCTCCCCACGGCAGATTCGAGCACCTTGACCTCAACTAAATAATAACGAAATCTTACGAGAGCCTTGACATAACTATACGAATCAACCCGAGAGCGTAGCTTCTGAGCAGGGTGGCGACCCGAAGGAAACCAGAAATCGAGAACGTTATCTTATCGGTAACCGGAGCTGCCTTGAGACCGTGATTCGAAAAATCACGTCACAATATATATATATATATATATATAATATATTTTTATGTATTTTACGAGCTTATGCATTATCCTGTATGGTATATAAATCCAGCCGGGATTAATTTTATACTTGCATATCCCGTAGCACGTGCGTCGTAAATGTGAGCTAAAAAAAATTCTCATAGCATTTTGATGTATTTTTGAAAATTCATATCGCTTGCATGTGACTTTAACACTGCATATATAAAAAAGCTGAGCAGTTACGGTAAAGAGCCTTATACGACGTCCCTCGTAGAAAACAAAAAGTACAAGCAGAATCAACCGTGAAATCGAGAGGTCTGAAAAATCCTAATCATCCCTTCAGACCGAGGGTGCAATTCGGGATTTTCCCTCTTTCTTCCTTTTTTTCTTCTCAGACGTTTTCTTTACCCTCGACAGTCGACGCGATTATGCGGATGGCGAGTTATCGATTATTTGGCGAAAGTGGGTGGATGGGAGGGAGATGGGGGAGTGAGAGCCGATTGAATGGAAAGTTTGGGATATTGATTTTTTCGATTAGTCTCATATGTTGGCAACAGTGTCACCAAGAAATCGAGAATGGATCAACGGAATATTTTTCTATTTCGATCTCGTCGCGGTAACTACCCTTAACCGTACCTAGTGAAAAATTGAATTCGATCTTGTCACAGAGAATCGTAATCTCTACCCATAGTTAATTTACATATTTGAATTCGGATTTCGAGTAATTTAGTCAATTTAAATGATATCGTCAACCCTTAACGCAAAACTAGGACTCGGAAGTACCCTATCTTCTCATATTAAAACCACTCTCTCTCCGTATCACATGTCAGCTATACACGTATGGTGTAACCACGGGCTCATATATGCATACGTCCAGTCACTCACCCATGTAGAAATTTGCGACAGGGTCCACCCTGGGCCAGAGTCAGCGCTGGTGTTACCAAGACTAAATGTGTTTGATACTCCTGGGTTAGAAGTAGTTTCACTATTACTTTCACTCGATGAGCCTGTACGTTTCCTCTTAAGTTCTCTGTATTTTTTTAAACGGTAGTAGGAGGACATTTTCTTCGAAATGTGCTTCTATATTATTGCTGTACAGAGATTTTTTTAGCACAAGGATGGATACCACTATGCACCGTGACAACTGAGTTCTAACTAAAGTTCTACATTCTCGAGATGTGCTACTAACCGGTCCACACTGTTAGATGCCGGTAGTATATCAGATTCGGGATTTATTATAATTTGTGTTGTCCCGACATTGGGTCGTTGCTACGTAGACAATCAATGCCAATACTGGGCCAAGTAGTGAACACAAACGGCTCAATACTGTCTCTGTATCGGATGAACGTTGTCTATCAACGAAATTGCAATCTTGGGCCTATATCAAGATGCATCATCGGCTCAATATTAGTTCAATACTGGGTCGATTCTCCATAGCCAAACAATTCCGATGTTGGGCCATCGTACTGCGCACAAGTGGCCCAATGTTGGTGTGACATTGCGCCGATGGTTAATACATAACACAATACTAATACTGTGCCGGAACTGGTACTTGTAAGCGGGCCAACGCTGATAAAATGCCTTAAATCAGTACTACGATTCACCATCGGGTCCGTACCGGCAATATATTATACCCACTATCGGTTGAGTATTGGGCCCAATTTCTCAGCAAAGCCTGGTAGCCAAAGTCGGTCCAACGCAATGCCTTTGGTCAAAGTCGGCACACACTCGAAATTTCTACATGGGCATTTAAATGGCGCAACATTCAAATGCGGTTATCCTCAGAGCGGGCATTTGATAATGAAATGCAATTTTGGGAAAGCCCATCTGACGTCGACGTAAATGACGGCGACGAAATTCGATAATCGAACGCTTCATAGGTGACGGTTTTTTGGCAGAGCGCTTAAAATTTATTGTTTTTTTTTTTTATTTTTGCGTACGAGCGCGAATGTTTTTTTTCATCCTCTGCTCGTTACTTTGTTATTTAACTAATGTAGGAAAATATCTTTCCCGCCTTCCCCTTCCCGATTTTTAAAAATACGCCCAGACCGAAGGATTTCTGCCCTCTGTATTTCAAGCGTACCGGCTTATTTATTTTCTGCGAGGGGTGGAGCGGTTGTTCTCGAGAAGGGAAAGAGAACTCATCCAAATGTTATCTAACTCAATTGTCGATTGTCATTATTTCTTTTTTCCCCTCTCTTTTCGTTTGCTTTTCTTATTATTTTCTTTTTCTTTTTTTTTACTCGCTATCTTGCCCTTGACGTTTCTTCGTTCGCGGGAAGATTCCTGAGGGACAGGGGTGGATTTTCAAAGGACTTTCCCGGGATGTCGGTGGGATCTCATGCATATACATAAACGAGAGCGCGTTACGACGCTTATATTTTTGTAGCGTCTTGGGCTAATGAAAAATCTCATTATTCGCCATTTGCGCATCCCTTCAGAGTGGCCACGGGCGGCCTTCATTCTGGACGACAGAGAACCGTGGGACCAAGTAAAAATTTTTAGAGGTAGAATAAAAAAAACGCGAAGACGGTACTTTGACATTATTACTTGACACGATATTTTTTAAAATGACTCTTTTAGGCCAATTTCAAAAAAATACATCGAATCGCGGGAAATACAAATAAATGATTAAAAAAAAAAAGAATATCGAATAAAAAGCAGCTTACGCAAGACACTTTTTAAGCGAAGCTTAAAACGGTTATTTTGGCAAGAAGTGCCAGAGAGACAGAGAGAGAAGGGCGGAAGATACAGAATAACATAAATGAATTGCTTAATCCCCAAGTGGATGGTCGGAAAAGTTCACTCAAAAATAATTCGCGAATTCTTTGACGCTTCTAATTTATTGGATATCGTCGTAAAGCCGAATCGTACCAACACCTCGGTTACGGGGTAGAAGAAAATAATTGAAATTTATTGGCCATTCTCTCTATCGAACGTCAAGCCACTCTCGCTGCTCGAGAATTATCGTAGGAGTGGCCGATCGTTTTCTCAAAATATCCAAACTCCAAATCCAATTCCGGAAACAATGGGACCGATCGTGGAAGGTCGAAGAGTAAGAAAAATTGCAATTCCTACTAAAATTGCAATTTCTAAAAATTCCTAAAATTTGGAATTCCTACAAAAATTTCATATTTTTCGAATCATACAAGTTTTGGCAAAAGTCACCTGTTCGTTTATCTTATTAAAATTCCTCTTCGCATTCCCAATAGGATTCCGCGTACTCTGTCGTGTAACACACACGGATCCTGCTTATACGCTTATTACTTATACACGAATAAAATAAGACTCAGAACGTATAGACGTTCGGGCAAGTGGAGAAGCTTTTAAACTAATTCTCTTGAACCTCTTCGTCCTCCATTACAGTACAAGTACTCTCGGCAAGAACCTGCCCATTGAAGTCCTCCAGCAGTATCCAAGAGAATCTTAGAAATTTATGTCTCGGAAATATTGTCGGTGGCAATTAATTTTACGAGTATCAATCTTGGCATGAATATTCCAACTAGGCTTAATCCTTCGGCACCGTTTAATACAGTCTTGATACTAGAGGCAGGATTATCGCATTTCAAAATTACGGTATCGCTTCCTCTACGTAGGTATATACGCGCACGGGAAGCTTCGGGAGTATTCATGTAAATACTAAGAGGAAATCATCAGACTTGTATCTCTGTATATCTGACCGTTCGAAATTACCCGATCCGATTGCCGCTATCGTACGACCGCAGAATTATCCCATAGGCGTCGATTCCAGATACTAGATTAATGTACCTAATAACGCGAGCTTAAACATTAGAGCCGAGTGGCCGTATATCGTTTTCATCGACGATAATCGCCAATAACGAAATTCATAATTATATGTAGAGATAAATTACAGAGTGTATATATATATATATATATAATATTGAGTACGACACCTAATAAAGCAGTCGTTCAAAAATCCAACGGCAAACATAACCTATAACCATTTCAAGCTCAAGATGGCAGTGGCTGTGGAGTAGGTTTAAAGAAGACCCTTACGCGTTAAGTTAACGTAAAGGAGGAAGGTAGAAAATTAAGAGAACCAGAAGGAACGAGAGAATTTTTCAGAGCATTCCTGTTCACGGTACTACCAGTTGACGGGCAATGCTGGCGATGGCCTTCCACGTGGATCCAGACTTACGACAGGGACCGGGATTCTTTCGGGTAATGGTGTAATTATTTCCAGGATACTTCAACTCAGTTACTCGTAATGCCGCCATTACTCGGGCTATAAGACTGGCAACGGCAATAGACCTTCGTTTCGCTCGAAACCGAAGAATCTCATAGCAATAGCGTGGAGGCTCCTTGCCGATCTTTGCCTTCTTGGTACGTATATCGGGGAATCCCCGGATAAACGACCCTAGGGACAATATCGAATGCATGCGACGCGATGATAAAGCTGTGAGCGTAAACCAAATGGGGAAAAAAAAAGAAACTAGAATCGACTTTGTTAAAGTGCAGCGACAATTCCTTCGGGAGTGATATAGGATTTCTTGTCACTTTACGAGCATGCATGGGCGTGGGAATAATTATTTTTAATATTATTTAAAACGCTCCACCTCGTGCTGTATACTGCTGTTAAAGCTCGATAAAATTGTATGGGACGTAATACATTAATCCACTATAGGGTTCTATTGTACAGCTGAGGTACCCTATTTAATTAGGAGGGACTTTACTAGTTATCGTTTCGCTATCATTGGATTTACGTGCGTTTACGTCGACACTGCGCAATCCCTCTACCATTCGGTTTCCATGATCGTCTAGTAGCTGAATTAAATGATTTACCAATCCCCTGGATCTTGAATAGTTTACCGTAAACTGTGATGATATTAGTGTATACGGTAAGAATTTTTTTTGGAATTCAAGTAAAATTGGGAATTTTTTTTTTTTTAGAAAAAAAAAATCTTTACACTCTTGAGAATGCGGTTTATGGTGCTTATGATGATAACAATGATTACGTTTATTCCAATTCGACCCCCCACCCGCCCCGCCCCCCTGTTCTACCGTATAAATCTTACGATCCCGTTTTGATATGTCCGCAAAATCATGAAAAATGATTTACCCTATCGCGACCCCTGGGGAAACTTGAAATTGAGCAGAGTACACTCCGAGCTACCCTACGCTAAGGGTGTAAATATAAATCAGGATGGTAAATTCAAAAGAGAGTCCCTCGAAACACCTGTACAGTGGGAATTGAGAGTGTGCTAAGCTGGCGCTGTGTCGTATATCATAAAGCAGCCCACCCTCGTCTTTTCAACCGCAGTTTCGCGCCCATACGGCAACGCCGCGGCCCCCCATCAAGACCCCCACCACGGTAAAAGCGATCGAGCACATTCGTCTTAACGGGGGTGCATATCCATTTCCATTAGGAGACGGCAATTCTCCCTCATTTCAACCAATCAAAATATATTTCAACGACGTCCCTCTATGCGTTCCTGATATCGTTAAGGGAATGAAAAAGAAAAACAGTAGACGTTCAAGTGCCCCAGGAGTACCAAGCAGAGCCAAGAAGCTTCTGAAAAGTTCAGAAATTCCTCGAATTATATCCCCTTCGAATTTTTTCCCTAATAAATATCAGTTTCACCTAGGGCGATGTAAGGCTTGTCTTTATCTAGTGATTTTCTAGGGATATTCTTAATAGACGCTTTAAAGGGTTAACCTCGCACTTCTACACGATTACCAGCTTAAGACGTTCGCTCTTGTACGATTCTGGATAAATCCGACTATACCAAAGGGGTGTCAGACTGTGCCTCATTTTACTTGAATCTCATCAAAAGGAAACTCGTGCGTAGCTAAGCCCGCTCTTTGATCTCTGGATTCAAATCTGTTAAACGATCCCATTGCTTTTGCCTACCCAGCTCATCCTACCCTTTCCGCTTCTGTAAACTGGCTAACAGTATTTTATTTATTCCTCGGATCCACTCAGGGTTTAAATTATAAATTAAGGGGAGCTGACCCAAAAAATATATACCCTGTAAAGAAATATATTTATTTTCTTTCCTCAATTTTTAATTCGTTCGTTCATCATGCGTACGAGCCACCATTGCGTATAGAACCGTGTTAAACTATTAATTCAGGTATTATTAGCATTAGCAATTACGTATGATATTGCTTAATCTCGCGGTAGCATATTACATCCCTAATGGCAAAGGTTAACGTTTGACGTAGCTACCGTGAATACTGCAGTGACATTCGTGGCAATTGGTGAGACTTAATTAATGGCGGTACACTCGTTCGTAAAATTAATATGGATATCAGTATGTTGGGACGATCGTAGAAGTTATTAGGATCGACTGTACTCGGATGTAAGGGACTAACGGGATTGCTGGGCCAGTCGGTGATTATTTAACTTTGTTTTACGTCAAGCTATCGTACACAGCTTTCAATTCACATTCGACTCCTGTTATAATCTTCGGGAGACCTCCGGTTATTGCGTTTATCGCTAACCTTACCGTTTATCACAGAGAGAAACGGGACCTTGGTATATACGTTACGCAACAATGAAATCCTTTGAGAGACATTGCCAATGCCTCCCGTTGCTAAAGGCCTGTGAATAAATCCTTTCGTGTGATTTATGAACGTCCCGGAGATTGCTTAAACCCGATAGCAACTGTGACTGGGATATCTCTAATGTTATCGTGCCATTGGCAGATATCTACTTGATGTTATTAGAAATATCCTTTGGCGGTTATTATCTTTATCCTGTGAAATCTTAATCGCCTAATGAGAATTTATAAAGTCGTTCATTAATTGGGTGGACTTGAGGGGATGATATTTTAGGGGAGATTGGGTGCACTGTCGATATTTTTGAAAATTCCGAAAATTGTTTTTTTTTCATTTTTAATGAATTTTTTCGATCGGTGCATGACGTGAGCTTTTTTTTATTGTTTTTTTTTTGTGACGATTTAATACACGCTTCTGCGTGTGGGTTCTTTCATTATGGGATCTTGCTAGTTTGTCGGGGGAAAAAATTAGGTCGTTTTTGGGATTTAAAAAATATATTTCATAGGGTTTTGAAAGTTTACACTTATATTAAACATAGTTTAGGGTAGACGAAAAAAAATTTTTTTGATATTTAATTAGGAAAAATTGAGGGCACTGGCGGAGCACCGGGAATGAAAATTATTGCATTGCAAAAATCCCTAGGTATTCGTAGAATTGGCTGAGACCAAAAATTAAAACTTTTTTTTGAATCTTTGTGAATGTACGCACAAGGTAGACTTTAGAGAGCCTGTAATTATGCAATGTATTTTATTTAATTACAAAAAAACAGACTATTGCTCAAAAATACAAAATTTTGTTCGAAAGGTTATCATTTTCTTATTGTGAATGTTCATACAAATCGTGTGTTATGTTTCGTAGAAAAAGTTCCTGAAAATCACCTACTTTTTCGTTCGACAAAGTAGAAAGGTCCCATTCAGGGGTAAGAGTCAAAAATTAACTTTTTATTGTGTGTAATATCATTTTGAAATGTATCTTTTTTTTATTGCAGATATAAAGGTAAAATTCTAAAGATTTTTAAAAACTTCTCATGTACCTTTCTCTCATATGTCTGGCTTACTGTGTTTCGCATATACGACTCGAGCTCGTAAAATATTTATCTGAATAGGATTTAAAACGAGCGAATTAATATTCACAGTACGACAGTACTGGTGGACCCGCGACCCAGATTACACGAATAAAAATATGAAATGGGATAAAAAAAGTATTCCTTTTTCGCTTTTTTAAACTTTAATTTCACCCCAATTTCATCTATATAAAACATCAAAGCAACGATTGCCACCAAAAGCCCCAGTGTATCTTACACTTAAATACTTCATCGCGAATCTAACTATAGCATATAGATCTTATTTTCACAAAAAAAAAAAAGAAAAACGTCAAAATCTTATGCAAAGAACGATCACCCAAAGTGTGAAGTGTCGTAAAGAAAAATATCTATTTTCACGAAAAATAAAGTAGAAACCATTATACCATCTTGATCTCATTTCACTAAACAAAGCTAACTTAACCTAACCTAACTCAACGTAATCTAACTTACCGGACAGAAAGCTGACAGATAGTACAAATCCAGGCGAAGGGATCTTCAACGAAATCCCAAATTCCTTACCCTCGACCTGAGGAGCAATTACGAGTGGCAGGAAAAGTCGTTTCATCCGGATCCTTTGATGTTGAAGGCATCGCCACATCGACAGGAGGCGCTGCCGGCGGGGCCAGCGATCGTCTCAGCGGCGGTTCGGGTTCCGCTTTGGGCTGCGAGAAACTTCGTGAAAGAGGCGTGAGGGGTAGCGACGCCAGAAGCAGAGAACGTGAGGAGGATAGCAAGAGCGTGGGCAACGTCTCCAGGGGCGGCTTGCCTTCAAGGCAGAGTCTACTGGATCTGGTCAGCAGTAAGTTCATGAGCAGACACAGCCCGACTCATCATTACTATCATCATCAGCAGCAACAGCAGGTTTGTCCAATAACAATTAATTGACAATAATTTGAAACTTTTAATCAATCACAAATGATCTTCCGACAGATCATATTCCAAATTCAAGATAAACTGTACATACCTATCCTATCCGATAAACTGATACGCCAAATTTTCGTTCCAGGTATATTCGGTACCGCAACGCTACTTCAGCTCCTCCAGAGACTCGCTCCACGCGGCCTACGTGAATCGTGGTTCGAGCGAACTCGATTTAAGTCGAAAATCCAGAAGACGAGATCACCTGCGCGGGAAATTCAAACTCCCGAATGCCGTGGCGCTGGCTACGTCCAGGGAACCCTCGCACCTGCACGCACCTTCGTCCATCAATCATCTGAACAGTAATAGCAGCTGCAATGGCACTGAGACGTGAGTGGATCCTTGAGAGAAATAAAAGATGGCGGCAGTTCTTGCCATGAGAGACAAAAAAAGAGAGAAAAAAAAAAACACAGGTAAAAGCATCGGTAGTCTTTCCGTCTCTTATGGATCTTTTCCCACAGAAGATACACCGCCCAACAACAGCAACAACAACGTGGCAGTCGTGGATACCCTGGACAACCCGGATCACGTGGTTTTCGTACGGGCGCACCTAACTGGTCCTTCGTTTTTGATCCGGCCGGTCGTCTTTGCTATTATTGGTCCATGGTCGTCTCGCTTGCGTTTCTTTATAACTTCTGGGTGATCATCTACAGGTTCGCCTTTCAGGAGATCAACGGTCAGTCATTATCCTCGTATCCAGCTCGATAAAGATCCCATGACACGAATCCAATTCGATTTCCAGGATTACCCTACTTTTTTTTTTCTCTTCTCTTCTTCCATATGAAACACAGGTGAGACGCTGATTGTCTGGTTCTGTCTGGACTATCTATCCGATCTTCTCTACCTGGTTGACATTGTCTTCCACTTTCGGACCGGGTACCTGGAGGATGGTGTGCTCCAGACCGACGCCACCAAACTGAGACATCATTACATGAACAGCACCACGTTCTACATAGACTGCCTGTGCCTGCTGCCCCTCGACTTTTTATACTTATCTATAGGATTCAACAGTATACTCCGAAGTTTTAGACTGGTGAAAATTTACCGGTAATCACAATCCAAGTCTTTTAATGTTATTGTCCAATTTTATTTTTCTTTCATTTTTCTTTTTCTTTTTTTCTTTTTTTTTTCTATTTTCATAACCACCAAACTTTTTTATTTTACCTCTGCCAGCTCCTTTCATGAGAATTCTCATTATGCTCAAACTGTCGTTAGATTCTGGGCATTCATGGATAGGACCGAGCGACATACCAATTATCCCAACTTATTTCGCTCCACCTCGCTGATTCATTACTTGCTGGTGATCTTTCACTGGAACGGGTGCCTCTATCATATTATTTATAAGAACAATGGTTTTGGGAGCAAGAACTGGGTATTCAACGACTCCGAGACCGCTGACGTGGTCAAGCAGTATTTACAAAGTTACTATTGGTGCACGCTGGCTCTCACTACTATCGGAGATCTGCCTAGGTATGTCGTCACTCGATTTTCTCAATTATTCAAATACACTCTGGCATTTTTTTTTCTTACTAAATTTTTTACACCAATCATCACTGATCGTCCTATGGCATTTTCACTTGTTTCAGACCCAGAAGCAAGGGGGAATACCTGTTCGTAATAGCACAGTTACTCTTTGGCCTGTTACTCTTCGCTACGGTACTTGGACACGTCGCGAATATTGTGACGTCAGTCAGTGCTGCCAGAAAGGAGTTTCAGGGTGAGTAATGTTACCGTGACACTTTTCTTGAATTACATCTTTCACGCCTATATTTATACTGTATACGTTTGCGTATTGATCGGTGCGAGAGAATTCGTTGCGCTGAAGCGAGAAGAAAAATTGTCTGCGCAATGTTATTTTTTTATATTATTTATTAAAATTTTTTTCCGACTCTACCCATGGTCGATAAAGGGATCGAGTAATTTTTGAAAATGATTAGCGCCGAGTGGTCCCTTTCAATAAGGGATGCTGTCGATAACTCAAAGCGACGTTGACGAGTGTACCTAGTCCTTTGTTCCCGTATGAAAAACGTGGCACTGTAGGTAAAGAAGGATAGGAGTAAAAGTAAAAAGACCAGACAGCGAGGACCAGGGGTGGATATGACAAAGGAAAGGAAAAAGGGGGCGCGTTCGGACAAAAAATGACGTGATGGAGTACAGTCAAGCACCCTCATGAGGATGCAGTTTAATATGGAATTATAAAAAAATTCTTCACGGATTCTATCAACTATTTGAAACACGTTGCAAGGAATATACGACAGCCCCTACAAGAGGATGCAACTGAATGGCTGTAGGGGGTTGAGTATGCAGTGCATCCCTGTGTTGCCAAGTACGTGAAAGTTTGTAGATACAGCCCTGAGGGATGTGGGAAAACAAAAGGAAGCTGCTAGCCTGAAATTCCGTATGACTGCCAACCTCGCCCCCTACCCCCACGCAGCTTCCGGTCCCAGCGTCATGCCCCCCCCCCTCCTCTTTTCCGTACCAGTCCTTGATGTGGCGAACCGACAAAGTCGCGAATATCTGTAAAAGACGTACATTCTCGACAAAGCCTTTGGTTAAGCTTAATTAACATGAATAAATTCATTAAAGCCAAGCAGAAACTGTGAGCGGGAGTCAAACTTAACTTATCCCTCCCGTTTACAGTTGGATACTCTGTGCATGTGGTAAGCTTTTTCAACCCCTATTTGTATGCTCTTTTTGTCAGACCATTTTCCTTTCTCTCTATCCACATTGAGGTTGCTAAGCAATTGTCAAGTAATGGCCGCAACCCTCGTTGCCGTTCGGGTTGTACAGGTTACTTCGTTCTTTTTCGTTGTCGCCTGCAGAATATTGTGATCAGGGGTGAAATCACGTGGACAGTCGCACACGGTCGAAAACGGTGGATTCTTTTGGAATTTCGACCTGGACGATCGTGAAGTAGGGAGTTGAAAATTTTTTCGACCATTTTTTTTTGTTAAATTTATAATTACAAAGAAACTGCGCAAGTTCTCTTTCCCTTAACTTTTTCCTCATTAATCATCCCTCGAAATTTCCAATACTCATTTCGCTATGCCACGTGCTTTTTTTTCTTTCAGCTCGTCGATTATATTTAAAAAAAAAAAAAAGGAGTGCAACCCCACCAACGTAAAACCCATACCGATAAATAATTCGATTTTCAATTAGCCCCTGAGTTTCCGCTCTCATCGACAGCCATAACCAAGGCTTTCCCTTTAATATCACAGTATCCCACCCAGCCATCCCCAAGTGACAGGAACCGCAACTAACCCCGAGAGAACATCAGCAGGCAGCCAAGGCAGAGACGGATAAAAATGCCATCTTCCGTAATTGGTCTTGCAACCCTCGGAGGTCCCTATAGAAATAGCTACCCTCGGGAGTAGAAAGAAAAAAAAAAAAATTCCGATAGGAACATATAATAGCATTCCCGTACCGGGCCGTATCGTAGATACCGTCCTTAAATTCGGCAGGTCACGTGGCGACGCCCCCCCCCCTCTATTCTTGAATTTTTATTAATTCAAGAAAAATAAAAGCAACGACCCGATAAGATGTTAATCTCCACCTAGCACCTAACTCGCTCTTTATACCATATAATAGCTGAACGTTAAACAACGCCGTCGGTAACGTAGGACTCTTCGCTTACCATCTGCATACAATATATATACACAAACACGCACCTCTCTTTCGCAAACGTTATCTCTCTCAACAGGCAGAGCAGGAGCACTGCTACCAACCATACCGGGATAATCCATCGTTACAATAACGAGCGGCTCGAAAACGTAGGGTTGATAGGCAGCCAGATAGGAAGGAAGCACAGCGGGCAGACAGGACGGGTAAGGTCGCTGGTACATAAATAGGTGGGCACGTACGTTTAATACCAGTGGCGTAAACTGAGCGTGTTAATACCCGGTAATATTTCCACGATAATCAATAGCAGGTTATAATCATCGAACATCTCCTGTATTGGCCGACCAACCCGTGCGTTACACGCATCGTCAATACGAAAACCCATCATGAGGAGCCACGGCTGATTATGAGCCATATAGATCTACTAACCCACCTTGTGCCTATAATACGTATATATCTATACGTACCACACATTCCTTAGGGTTCACCATCTACCCTTATCCACGTACGTATATACGTATTAAGAGTTCATGGGCATCACCTTGTGTATTTACGTAATACATAAACCTAACACGTAAGGTTGGTACAGCAACCTCTCCCTGGCTCTTCGTCAACCCCCCCCTTCCGCCGTCACCGTCCTACGTCACCTCGCACCCCTGCACAGGGTATTAACGTGAATTACTGAAGGCCGGACTCTCACCGGGCACCCTCCGAGATCACTTAGGCTAATTGAAGAGCGCGCAAGCCACACTTTTATGAAATGAGCCGAGCGACTCCAGCCCGAACTTTGACAGTGTCCTAACCCTCGTCTACGCGTTAAACCCGCCGCATTGTGGATTATTCGCGAGGCGAATTGATACTCCATAGTTCCCTTAATATGTTTCTGTTTGGTCGCGATATGAACAATTTTTTTTCTTTATTTATTTTCTTTATCATAATTTCGTTCTTTATGGCTCCTGTTTCTCGTCCGATCCCGCATAAACACAACACGAGACAAATACGCGTTGGGCACGACGACGTCAGAGACGTACAAGATATATAGTACGACTTGGTCGTTGCACGGTTGTTATCGCAATTGGATCTCGTGTATACACACCTTCGTATTACGTCAGCACACACGCGAGCGTTTCATATTGCCAATTTATTTCTAGTGTATGTCGAAGACAATTGGCAAATCTAGTTTTCTGGGCAATACGTTGCTGCTGGTCACGTTTGAGTAAAGGACGGGGAGGGTTTTACTTGTCAGTTCTGGATGCCACGTAGACTCGATATTCGTGATATGGAAGTAAATCAATTTTGACGTTTATTTTTTTTTTCTTTTTTTTCAGAATTTTCGTTCTTTTTGGATTTGCATTTTTTTAACCAGATCTTACTTACCGATAAACAACGGTACGAATCCTGCATCGTATTACTCCTGGGGAAGTTTGCTCCGTGCTATCGGGCTATCCTGGGTGCGGAGAGTGGGTTAGTCCGAGGGCCTGAATAAAATATGGAGCCTGCAGTGCATCGCCGTTCTGCGACACCGACTCTGTCGCAGTATCGTTATGTCGTGGAAACGGCGGCGCTAAGCGGAAGCCGAGAGGGATCGTTGATAAAATAAAAAGGCACGTCGCTGCCGGTTGCCGGTTTTAATATTACGAGGTGGCCGGTATGTGAAGTTTTTTTTTGTATTTTTTTTTTTTTTTTTTTTTTTTTTTTTTTTTTTTTTTTTTTTGAAAAAGGACCACATTTTTTGATCCCATTCTCACTAACTTTCTATCTCGCTTCTTCCGGTTACCAGGAGTCGCCGCCATTTTTGAATTCCTCCTGTTACGCTTGCGGCCTCGGAGCACCCGGACCATTTTCACCAGCCATTGTTAACGCCTAATCTAATTTCCCTCGTGACGCCATCGAATAATTCAATCGAAAGCTCATTAACCGATTTACAATTAGGGACGATTATCCACTCCGCTGTTATGCGCCTGCTAGCACATTGCCTTTTATAAATGACTTACAGGGTGGTAAAGGGACAGGGGACACGGCTGTACCCAGCCAACTCTCACAGTAGAACTTCTTCGGTCTTCCACTCAACGCCATCCGCTTTTCGCGTGAATATAATTATTTCGGCACAGCTTCAAAATGGACTGGTCGATCCTCATAACGGAAGTCTGATAAAATTATTATCCCTGTTGAAGTTTTAAAGGGGATTTCTCGCGAACGTACTCTATCCTGGGGACTAATGTGATATTGGATTTTTTTTAACGCCGCCAATGCGATAGAGTCGTACCAGTTAAATGAAGCGGTGACAGGTAACGATAAGAGGGGAAAAAAATGACTGGCACTCGAAACGTTTCGATTTTTTTATCAACAACGAGACGGCGATGTCTCGTATCTTTTTTTCGATGTAATCAGGACACTTTTATTTTGGTACCCGGAATTTCGAAAAATTAATATCGTTTGAAAAATTTTGAAAATTCTTTTTTGTTAATAGTTCTATCAACTCGGAATAGGGTGCTCGGGGTAAACGCGAATCATTTAGTGATTCTTTAATATGGAGGATGAGTGATTCTGCCAATCCAGAAGATGAAATTCCGGGCAATTTGAATTCCGTGGATGCGTCAGCGCCTTTGGAAAAGGTTGTATCCGGTGCAGCGACTACGTCAAAAAGTTCAGCAGCCGTCGGTGGCAGCAATCCAACAAAAATCGAGTCGGTTACGACTTCGGAAAGTTTGAAAACTTCGCCGAAAACTTATATCAAGGCTAGCGGAATTTCTGAAGTAAACGATTGCGACCCGGGATGTGAAAATCGTCACGAAATCGACATTACTTTGATCGTACGGTTCAAAACCTCTTGATTTAGTTATTCCGTAAAAATTACCCCCCCCCCCCCAAAAAAAAAAAAAACAATATTTTTCC
>NW_014334073.1:4560-8951 GCF_000341935.2 Cephus cinctus | reverse complement strand
GTTTTTTAAGGATTCAAAAAAAAAAAAAAAATCCCCCCCCCCCCCAAAAAAAAAAAAGAACAATATTTTTCCTATTTTTATTATCAGCCGATCAAGAAATATCCAAAAAATTGTCAGGAGACAGAAAAGACTTGTCTGCGCTTACGCAACTTGAGCGAAAGTTAAATCCAAAAAAGAATGTCCGAGATACGACGAGGATGTACGCCGGAAAATAATTGCAAAAAAATTGCATACCTAAGAGCATTAGAACTAGCACGAGCAAAAGGTTAGTCAGTTAAAGAAGAAGAAAAAAATTTTAACTCGACCGAGTCTCTTGATAACGATGGTAAAAAGAAAAAAGAAGGAAAACCCACAAAATAAAGATAATTCTTTTCCTAATTAGGGAAACAAAACGGCCATGATCCCCTGGACTTGGATAGCGTGAAGATAATCTCAGCGACGAGAGCGTTACCTGAAAAATCCTTATTCAGGGAGAATCCACCAAATTCCGACGAGCAGGAGTCGGGCTCGAACGAAAAATTGAAAACGAATCCCAGTAAGGAAGCCAAACCGAAGCAGGATCAAATCACTCAAGACACAGCGGAGTCATCCTGAAGCCCAGAAGAAACGAGAATATCCTGAAAATCCCAAGGGTCCCAAGTTCAACTTAAAGCCAAACCATCCCCGTCATCCCAGGAGAGTGAAAGGACCATACCAAATCGAATTATCCTTGTTAATTCGATCGTGCCCAGGGTAGACAAAAAGTTCCTGCGTTCCTCATCCAGCAGCCCCAGTAGCCGTCCCTTAGCGTTTGGTAACCTCGCGGTGGAGATGACTCGGGAGGGACAAGGTAAACAAAGACAAAAGTCCCTAGAATCATCAATATTTATTGGCCACTCATATACGTGGGTAAAAGCAATAGCAGTCTGGCCAAACATGCAATCAAGGATGATCAGTCATTGTTTATATATAATCCATCCAAATAGAGCTGTACGGCGAGGAGTGGAAGTCAGATACAAATGACGATGAAGGGGCCGAAGCGTTCGAGAATGATAGTGAGACTTTGTTATCAGGATTTATCGACGGGATATAAACGATAGTAATTTCTTATCCTATCCAGAATATTCGAGGGCCGTATTTACTTTCTGGACCCTGGTCATAGTAGTGGGACTTTACGTTAGTTGTGTGTACGCACTGAGCAGTCCACCGCGTAACACTTCTTCGTAGCTTTTCTTTAAAAGAAATGATACAAGAGAAAAAGTAACTTACTCGAGGGAATGAATTAGCCAGGATCATTCGTCGAAGTCAAGTGGATAATGAAAGAATCCTAACCTTACACCAGGACATCTCCCAATGGTTGATGCAGTAAAAAGTCGTAGAATCCTGGTGAGAAATTATCTCGTTTCTTTAAAACGTCTTCAGAGTAATGACGTCTCTTTTTTTCTGTTACAGCTTCAGTTTATTTCTTCCATATTGATTATCGTACTGATCGTTGGTAAAGAGCTTACGTATCTTCGGGCGCTGCGAGCGCTGCGTCAACGAGTGGAACTATTATGGAAAGTGGAGGCAAACTGTCTTCGTAATTTAAAAACCAGTAAATGGAATTTCAGTGGCTGCAAGGGCATCTGGTCAGTGGGGTGTAGAAAACTTTTTTTTTTAAATTGAACTTGCGCAAGATAACCAGCCATACAGCAAGTGCTGATACGTCGAATAATGGACGCCGGAGGCGCGGGAAGTTTGAAAGAGGAAAATCATGTACGTCTTTCGTTGATTCTTGGCATGGGAAGGAAAAAGAGAAATTTAATAAAGAAAAGTGATAATAATTAAATAAAGATATTACAAAGAATTCCTGCATATCTGGTGCGACTGCTACGGGGAGAATAAATTAAATTATTCTTGCGACACTGTCTAAATGTGTTTTCCGTACTAAAATCTAATTATTATCTCGTCGGAAGTTAGGGAAGCGGCGAAAGCAGCAACAGCAGCTGAGCGACACTCGCGGTGATTCGACGTTGGGATTTAATTAAAATTCGTTTTGCTGGTTTTCCGTAGCGTCGTGACGTTTCAGCGGCGAAAAGAGTGCGACAGGAGTGTCGCCAGCTTCAGCCAAGAGAGGCTGACAAGAGTCAGAATCAGAGCATAAGGTAACAAGGGTGGGAAGGGAGGGGGTGTACAGTGGGTGAAAGGTGGAGAAAAAAGGAAGGCTGAACATTAAATTAGGAAACTCGGCTCCAGCGCACTGCACTCGGAACTGTCATAGGCAGAAGTAGGCCGAGGCCTGTGAGGACTGCAAGGCTCTGAGTACCGGCGCACGAATAGTTAGAGGACTTTTCACTATTGTACATATAAAACGGAGCAAATCTAGAAACACTGCACAGAGGATAACAAGGATAAAGGGAGAATATGAAAAGAAGAGATAAAAGTTTAACAAGGAATTTGAATAGGAAACGTCCCACCCGAGGAAACGTCGACTGGCGCCACTATCGTAAAGTCAACAGTTAGTTCACGGATGTGGCGCTGTAGTCGCGGCTGTTTTATCCAACCATCATTTAAAGACCCAAATCAGTGGGTATCGAAATGCTGGAAATCGGAAGCTGGTTTATCTAATACGTTTACAAGATGGTGGATCCCTCGTACATGGCGCTGGTGAAATATTAATACGAGAAAAGAAGTTTATATATCGGAAAGGGTACATGAGTTTACAGGTTACCGCTAGAGTGAACTCGAAATATAGAAACAATTCCTAATTAAAAGTATCCTCTAGCATTTCGAACTTGACTGTATGTTCCAGGGATGTGGTTCTCGACGGACTGCCATTAGATTCCCTCAGTAAGTAACATATTACGTTTCGAGATTACCACTCGGATGTCTCGCGAATCGCGTTAAATTTCAATCTCTGTCCTGGAACTCCCGCACTCCAGGGTTATCGAGTTAGCTGCGATTCTCAGATATTCCTCTTTTACACGTAAATCCATATCTCGCTGGGAAAACCGCGAATAGGAAAAAAAGTTCACATAGAAATATGAAAATATCGAATAAGGAATTTTAACCTCGCACGGAGCAAGAATAAATATGTCAGAAAGGAATAAGGCACTTTCCATTGGTCTCTTTGTTCTCTTTCTTTCGAACGCTTCCGTTTCCTCCATCCATTTTATTTATTTTTAAACACGACCTCATGGACCGTCGTCACTGCAAAAATATGCTTCTCCAATATTGGTCTCTATAATCGAGCCGTGACGTCAATTTCTATTTGAAGGGACTTATTTACATTACGATTCGTAAGAAGATGGCCCCTAAAAGTGGAATTTATGTCGTGACCCGAAACTCAAAATTCCAAACGAACTGCTGTATCGATCAGCCTGATATGAAATATATCTCGAAGAGTCAGTATCATCCTTGGCAAACCTATTTCCCTTATACTTAACATGCTTCACCCTTCGGTTCATCCCTTTACGCTGTCACTTCCGGCTTGCCGAGAACTCACGTATGTACACTCTCTATACGACTTTACTTAATGACATTACTGTACGTTGACGAATACCAAACTCAAATCACCGATGGCTACCACCATAAAGAAGTTTGCACGATGCTTTATGGCCGTCACGTTAAATGACAATCATAAATGTTGAGTGAAAAATTCAACGCGAAAACATTCAGCAGGGATATACGAGGCAGTGTTCTAGCGGACGGTCATTTTCGTTGGAAACTTGCCTTTATAAACGCACCGGACGATAAAAGACAGTGAGCAAAACAAAATCGACAAATAAACTGTGCTCTTTGTTATAGCTCTCGTACTTCATTATTAGCATATACATCATGGCGCTTTGTGGTACCAGTAATGCAAATGAAGATTAGCCCAGCCTCAAGGCGCCTTTACAAACGTTCGACAATACGTATATACGTATAAGGTACCTTATAGGTTGCAACGTAATTCTTTTAACTTATGACCCGACACCGATAGCAAAACATACGAGAATGAACTATCTTCGAGAACCAACCTACGTTACCTTCGGCCGTCCACCCGTCGTTCGTGCATCCGCAAGCCAGGCGGGCGCCAGCCAATTCTTTTTTCACCGGGAACTGACGAGCCGGTATAAACTGGGAGTTGGGGTGGAACAGGCCCAACTCCACCAAGAACGAGAGCTCTGACGGAACCTATCGGACGAGGCGATAGCTTAACGGATCCTGTCGATTTTTGGGGTCGCGTAAAGTCAGCAAACGCAACTGGATACGCGAACGGGAGCGGACGGTTACGGAAATGCACGGCCGCTCAGGCTGCTAGGTTTGAGGTAGAGAGGGTCGGAGTAAGAGTCCGGCAAATAGTGCGAGAGACAGAGAGCGACGAACCGAGAACGTATCAGAACGAATCTTAACTATCTATCGAGATCCCTTCACCAATTAATAAATTGGGA
>NW_014334073.1:384-4242 GCF_000341935.2 Cephus cinctus | reverse complement strand
CCTCTCCTGCCCTTAACCGTATCAAAACTACCTCCGCCCGCTCTACAGCCCTTTGCCCATCTCCAGCGGGGCGCCGGTATCTCAGCCGGGCTTCTGCCGGTCCGTGGAGACGTCTCCGTCGGGTACTCTCCTCTGCCGGGCAACTCGGTACGTCGAGACTATCTCCCCACGGCAGATTCGAGCACCTCGACCTCAACTAAACAATAACGAAATCTTACGAGAGCCGTGACATAACTATACGAATCAACCCGAGAGCGTAGCTTCTGAGCAGGGTGACAACCCGAAGGGAACCAGAAATCGAGAACGTTATCTGTATCGGTAACCGGAGCCGCCTTGGGACTGCGATTCGAAAAATCACGTCACAAGGTATATCAAGCGACGCAAAAATACCACGAATTTTTTTATTGGTTTCTACAAACTTTTTGAGGCCAAATTTTATTGGATGCATTGTCTAATTTCTTTTCTTCTTTATTCATTCATTTCTCTATCTTGAAATTCCTTAGGCAACGCAACTGCGGAACAATAATCCCAATCAGCACGATTCAGGGCATCGCAGTGGAATCGAATGTATATAGCTCAAGATATTGATTGGTTTATCCTTTTACGTTTGGTTTGTTCTTGACTCAACACCGAGTTCTGACGATTGCACTGGGTGCACTGATTGCGACCAGTACAGTGATTTGTTCTACGACTGAAGAAGTAGGCAACCAGTGATCATGATCAGCCTAGGCCAATCAGAGTCACTAAATACTAACCTGTCACTCAAGTACCTTTCCAGCAATATCCTTCGTCTTGTTGCCTCTAATCGATTCGAATTAAATTATTAATACCGTGAAGTGTATGGTTTATTCAAGAAATATCCAAGTGTCATCGATTAAGCAGAAATTTAGAAGATCAGCAAAGTCACTAGGAAGCATCTTCACTACGAACTTTTGATCGGTGGAGCAATTTGTGACACTAAGATCAGATCAAGGTTTTTCGTGAATCTACGGGATCTTTGGCTACGAACAGTTCATCCTGTTGGACTTGGTTCAGAAGAGCAAAAATCAAGACGAAAAGGGTGCACCAAGAGCCATGATGGTAAAGCACTCTGCTGCTCTGAAGAAACATGTATCTGTGATATATACACAGGAACCATGTAGACCAACCCTTCTAACACAACTACCAATGTTACAAATGACACTACTTTGCTACTAGTGATACTTGTACGATACTAGCAGTACTGCTGGTAAATTACACTTGATGCGTTCAAGTAAATAGACATCCTGCATGTTCCATGGCTGAATAAGAATGTAATACAAAGTTTTGTCAGTGGTTAAATTTTCTTCAGTCTTGTTTCGTTACTAAATGAATTCATAAAGCACGATTAACAATATCTAAACATCCCTGTGAGGTCTTGATTAATATATTATGTATTTGTATAAGAGGTTGGTACCTTTGTACCTTGTAATATTAAATTTACTAATAAATTTAAATAGTGGTGCTACTAAAAGTTGTTGCACATGTCAAATATGTATTTGAGCATATGAAGATAAACGATGATTAACTATTGTAAATAAGAATGCAGTCTTACAGCAATGTATTATCGTAATTGGAAAATTTAAGAAATCAATGGAATTTGTAGTTGTCCAGTAGCTTTATTTAATCCAACTTGCATCAGACCATCACTATCGTTAACAGGAGAACTTTTAAAGCTAGAGGAACTACGAATATAGGACATCTGTGGAGCACGTGGAAATTTTGAAAGTTTCTTAAAGTTTAATAACATTCATTGATGTTCTTTAACGTTGATGTTCGTTCGGGGGACTGATGGTTATACCACAGTTTACAAGCCAATGCTGTTCAAGGGGGACCATCCTAATGAACTAGAGACAGATTTTGCCTGCGCTGTAGCACCGGAAACAGCTTTGGACAAGGAACCTAAGAACCCTGTGATTCCAGAATCAGATGCCGCTTTGGATACAGAACTGGCTGCAGCGTTAGCACTCGACAATGCGCTGGATGCTCCTTTGCCGGCGCTCTTTGACAGTGCAGCGGCTGCGGCTTGGGATGCAGCACTAGCACTCGATAATGACTTGGATCCTCCCTTGCCAACGCTCTTTGACAGTGCAGCAGCGGCGGCTTGGGATGCAGCACTAGCACTCGATAATGACTTGGATCCTCCCTTGCCAACGCTCTTTGACAGTGCAGCAGCGGCGGCTTGGGATGCAGCACTAGCACTCGATAATGACTTGGATCCTCCCTTGCCAACGCTCTTTGACAGTGCAGCAGCGGCGGCTTGGGATGCAGCACTAGCACTCGATAATGACTTGGATCCTCCCTTGCCAACGCTCTTTGACAGTGCAGCAGCGGCGGCTTGGGATGCAGCACTAGCACTCGATAATGACTTGGATCCTCCCTTGCCAACGCTCTTTGACAGTGCAGCGGCTGCGGCTTGGGCTGCAGCACTAGCACTCGATAATGACTTGGACCCTGATCCTGGAAAGTTCATTGAATAAAAATTAACGAAGTCCTTTATCAAGAACTAACATTTGATACATAAAATACATATACATAATTGAATGACCTCAAAAGGAATTAATGTGAACGATATCATGCACTGTGATGAGTATTCTTCTCCCACTGTATCTATAATGAACGTAGCTACGCTTCCCACACTTCTCCTACTCACCAGGTCTTATGATTGGACCTCCTGGATTTATAACCGGTCCAGGACCATGGGGATGAATAGGATGTGGAATATGTCTTATTGGACCACAGCGACCAGTTCTCTGGTCACACTGGCTGCCTGGTAAACACGAAACAGCAGCACAATTTGGTATTTCGGGATGTGGAGTAACTGGGACACATCTACCAATATGGTCATTGCACACGTATCCTTCTCGACAGCGGACTATAGCACATCTTGAAGTAATAGGATAAGGGGATGCATAGACAGGAACACATCCGATACCATTGATGCATCGGTGATTGGGTGCGCATCGTATAACTTTGCAGTCTGGTAGATGGTGTGGTGCCACGTCTAGAATCGTATTAACAATGAATCTGGGATTGTGAATTTCCTTCATAGTGGTGATATGACTAGTTTTTTATTAACAAATAGTAGCCTAAGGTATTATGAATGAATTGATATTACCAATAAGTTGTCATTTCCTGTGAAGAATGATTTGAACTTTTCATTATGCACAAGATGCATGAAAACTACTTTTCAATGATTTTCAATCCCATTGCTACAATTTGTAGGTATGGCTTGTACTAAGGTCGCAAAACTATCGACAATTCTGTTAACTTTATTAGATTCAACAGTTTAATTAAAAAAGTATAATTTTCCGGAAAAACAATATATTCACAAGTATATAACACCTGCTAAATATACCTGTGAGTTTCAAGGGAAAAGTATTATTGGCCTCTGATTTTCCATCTGAATATAGTATATATGACAGAGTGGGAAAACAAAATGAGTAATATCATGAATGATTAGAGTCCCAGAAAACGTATACCGTCCAAAAGTCGAATTTAGGACCTCTAGTTCAACAGAAGTTGTCTTTTGGCATCCTAAACATGACTAGGATTTATATGTCGTCTGGGATGGGATTACATAATTCCGACAAACGTTACAGCCGAAATTCGTTTACGTCAAAAGTGAAATTATAAAATACCTCCAAGTGTTTTGGATCCAGCCTTGGCTTTAGCAGCAGCTGCAGCAGCGGCATTAGCAATCGCAGATAAGTGTCCGTGAATTCCTGATTTGGATGCTGAGCTGGCATGAGACGCGGCTAGGGCGGCGGCCTGAGCACTTGAAGCCGATTTGGATGCTGAGCTGGATTGAGAAGCGGCTTGGGAGGCAGCCTGAGCACT
>NW_014334073.1:0-185 GCF_000341935.2 Cephus cinctus | reverse complement strand
CTGAGCTGGATTGAGAAGCGGCTTGGGCAGCGGCCTGGGCACTTGAAGCCGCATTGCTTGCCGAATCAGATTCTGAGCTGGATTGAGAAGCGGCTTCGGCAGCAGCCTCAGCACTTGAAGCCGATTTGGATGCTGTGCTGGATTGAGAAGCGGCTTGGGCGGCGGCCTGAGCACTTGAAGCCGAT
>NW_014334072.1:6949-7158 GCF_000341935.2 Cephus cinctus | reverse complement strand
TATTTTGCGATTCCGTATCTTATCGATTTGGTGAGCACCTTTCGTTACCGTTATTTTGGAGATTTTGTGAATTTAATCGAAGTAATCCCGTTTAGGCGCTTTGCCTCGACGACAAATTTTCTCGCTTACCGGGACTGAATGTCGTTCCAGTCCCTCTAAGTAAAAGGACGATAGTGCCGGATACCGTTATCTTATTTCGTTTTTCTTTT
>NW_014334072.1:0-6785 GCF_000341935.2 Cephus cinctus | reverse complement strand
TTATCGTAGAGTACTTAATATTGAATATATTGTAATTAATTGCGTTTTGCGGTAACTTAGTACTTTGGAATTGTCGAATATTTTATAAATTACCGATTATCTTCTCGACCACGTGGAAACACCTAGGGTCCCGGCATCTCCGGCTTGGCCGTTTCCCGTTGAGTCTCTCTAGTTGTTTTTAGCGAATATCTCTTGGGCTTTTCTATCTTTTCCGGCGTTATATGTCGCTTTATCATCTTGAGTTTTGACTTTAAATAATTCTTTTCTTTGCCTTATATTGTTCACCTATTGTTCGATTTCGTTAATAGGAATGGCATCCTCCTCTTTAGTTAATTAATATTTCAATTTCTAGAAAGTCATAATTATTGGCGTAGTATAATATTTCCGATAACTTACGCTGTTGGTCGAGCGTAGAGTGACTTTTTTTTTGAGTAAACGCCCGAGTCGACAATACAGGACGCACTGACTATCAGTGGCGTACCTATTAATTTATTTTTGGCCAATTCTATTCTTGTGACAATTTTTCGAGAGCTTGCCTGGTCGAGCGTAGAGTGACCTTTTTTTTTGAGTAAACGCCCGTGTCGACAATACAGGACGCACTGACTATCAGTGGCGTACCTATTAATTTATTTTTGGCCAATTCTATTCTTGTGACAATTTTTCGAGAGCTTGCCGTTTCTTTTAACTAATTTATCTTATTTGTATTACCTGTGTTAATTTATTTAAGTGTATTTTATATCTGTGCGCTGACCGTCATATTTATATCGTGTGTGTTCTGACTCTTTCCAATTGTCGGAAAATTTCGCGAGTGAATTTGTTATCGCCTTTTCGTATCGTTACGAATTTAAACCTTTGTTCTCGCGTGTATTTCGTAGTCTCCGATTTATTGAACTCTTGTCGAAATTATCTTTTGCGTCGGCGCGGATCCGTCCCGCTGCCGTGTCGTATCGCTACAGGGCCGTAGTCCCTCGCTAGTTCCGCGTTCGTTTGTAAGAATTTTAGTTTATATAGAATCCCTCAAGAACCTTTCGCTTTGTATTATTATTTTAAGGATTTTGTTATCTTGCTTCGCTTTCGCACCTTATCGACTCTTACTAAAAATTTACTTTGCCTGTTCTGCTTTCAACACGCTGTAGTTTGCTGTATGGCTTGCATGTCGCTCTTGCTTTTCTAATATAGCTTTGGTGCGTTAAACTTACTTATTTTTCTCTGCTATCTTTCTTTCTCCTATTCTCTTTATTGCATGTGTATTCCTTCTCCCATTTAGCCTCTTGAACGCCACGACGCTCTCCCAGGTGAGCTAGCCTCTGAACCGGGTATACTTTTGGAGTTCTTGTCGACCGCTTGATTCTCTCTCTCGCTTCTATTTCTACTTTTCTTCGCGCTTCCCTTGGCGGTGTCGCCGTTTTCGTGTCTCGTTCGTTTTCCCTATTTGGCGGTGTTGCCGTTTGTGACTTTGTGCTTTTACGTTCTTGGCGGAGTCGCCGTTTATTTTCTTTCTCTTTATATTTTGGCGGTGTCGCCGTTTATCGATCTTTCCCTTTTCTATCTTGGCGGAGTCGCCGTTTCTAGATCTTTCTCATTTCTATCTTGGCGGAGTCGCCGTTTCTCGATCTTTCTCATTTCTATCTTGGCGGAGTCGCCGTTTCTCGATCTTTCTCATTTCTATCTTGGCGGAGTCGCCGTTTCTCGATCTTTCTCATTTCTATCTTGGCGGAGTCGCCGTTTCTCGATCTTTCTCATTTCTATCTTGGCGGAGTCGCCGTTTCTCGATCTTTCTCATTTCTATCTTGGCGGAGTCGCCGTTTCTCGATCTTTCTCATTTCTATCTTGGCGGAGTCGCCGTTTCTCGATCTTTCTCATTTCTATCTTGGCGGAGTCGCCGTTTCTCGATCTTTCTCATTTCTATCTTGGCGGAGTCGCCGTTTCTCGATCTTTCTCATTTCTATCTTGGCGGAGTCGCCGTTTCTCGATCTTTCTCATTTCTATCTTGGCGGAGTCGCCGTTTCTCGATCTTTCTCATTTCTATCTTGGCGGAGTCGCCGTTTCTCGATCTTTCTCATTTCTATCTTGGCGGAGTCGCCGTTTCTCGATCTTTCTCATTTCTATCTTGGCGGAGTCGCCGTTTCTCGATCTTTCTCATTTCTATCTTGGCGGAGTCGCCGTTTCTCGATCTTTCTCATTTCTATCTTGGCGGAGTCGCCGTTTCTCGATCTTTCTCATTTCTATCTTGGCGGAGTCGCCGTTTCTCGATCTTTCTCATTTCTATCTTGGCGGAGTCGCCGTTTATCGATCTTTCTCTTTTCTACCTTGGCGGAGTCGCCGTTTATCGCTTTTCCTCTTTTCTATTTTGGCGGAGTCGCCGTTTACCTATCTGTCTCTTTTCTTCTTGGCGGAGTCGCCGTTTCTTACTACGCTCTTTCCTATCTTGGCGGAGTCGCCGTTCCTATTTCCTTTTCCCTTTCGTTGTCGCGAGGTTTCTCGCGTTTTTCTTAGAATTTTGAAGATCTCGAGTGCCCCGCACTCGCGGTGTTCTCCAAGGAGATCACCTGGCGCCCAACACTATTTAGTTTATCGCGTATCGGGTCTCGTTAATATCGGAAATCTGGTGAGAGAGAATCATTCGGCGTTTTGCGTGCGGTTCCCTATTTTCGGAGTACTTCTGATCGTCTATCTAATTTAGCGTTGAGATTTTGTTTTGGGGACTATCGTCGCAATAGATAACTATTATACTTTATTGACGTTGGTATAATGTAAATACTAAGGTAACACAAGATTTAATAGGAGTAAGCACAATGATACTAATTATTCACAACTATGAATACGCTCCAGGACTTCACTCCTAGCTAGGAACTTTGCGAGTGACCGCTGTGGCTCACAAGGTGTCTCTCGTCACTTTTATCTTAACGCCTTATGCATAGGGTCAGCATTCGTCGAATGCTGACTTTGCATCTGGAGATTAACTATACCACGAATCCTATCGCGGGGCATAACAATGTATATCTTTATGCATTTTTAAGGAAAATTGACTTACAAAATAATTTTATATGCCTTTAAACATTTTCGACAACGCAATATATTATTCTGATTAGCGACATCATAATGCATTTACATTTTATATCTGCGAAAATATAGATTTCAGTGCTTAGAGCTTCTAAGCGCTAGAGCGAAAAAAAGGGACATGTGTTTTTGCATTTCTCTCCTAGTCCTTTTTTTCAATTTGACGTATTTTGCACAAGGTCCGGGGTCGACAAGTGTTGCGTAACTTTGCCACCGGAAGTCGCAAAGTGCTGCAATTTGGTGTGGACATTCTAGGATCGAAAAAAAGGGACACGTGTTTTTGCATTTCTCTCCTAGTCCATTTTTTCAATTTGACGTATTTTGCACAAGGTCCGGAGTCGACAAGTGTTGCGTAATTTTGCCACCGGAAGTCGCAAAGTGCTGCAATTTGGTGTGGACATTCTAGGAACGAAAAAAAGGGACACGTGTTTTTGCATTTCTCTCCTAGTCCATTTTTTCAATTTGACGTATTTTGCACAAGGTCCGGAGTCGACAAGTGTTGCGTAATTTTGCCACCGGAAGTCGCAAAGTGCTGCAATTTGGTGTGGACATTCTAGGAACGAAAAAAAGGGACACGTGTTTTTGCATTTCTCTCCTAGTCCATTTTTTCAATTTGACGTATTTTGCACAAGGTCCGGAGTCGACAAGTGTTGCGTAATTTTGCCACCGGAAGTCGCAAAGTGCTGCAATTTGGTGTGGACATTCTAGGAACGAAAAAAAGGGACACGTGTTTTTGCATTTCTCTCCTAGTCCATTTTTTCAATTTGACGTATTTTGCACAAGGTCGGCTGCAAATTGGTATACCGATTCTTGGGACGAAAAAAAGGGATACGTGTTTTTGCATTTCTCTCCTAGTCCATTTTTTCAATTTGACGTATTTTTCACAAGGTCCGGGGTCGACAAGTGTTGCGTAACTTTGCCACCGGAAGTCGCAAAGGGCTGCAAATTGGCATACCGATTCTTGGGACGAAAAAAAGGGATACGTGTTTTTGCATTTCTCTCCTAGTCCATTTTTTCAATTTGACGTATTTTTCACAAGGTCCGGGGTCGACAAGTGTTGCGTAACTTTGCCACCGGAAGTCGCAAAGGGCTGCAAATTGGTATACCGATTCTTGGGATGACAAAAAGGGATACTTGTCTTTGCGTTTCACTTTTGTGAGCGACGTAACTTCGTGCCAATCTTGGTACCGGATTTTGTTTGATTTCGTAAGTTTTGACCGCGCGTGTAACGGACACGCGGAGGGAAGATCCCTCACCCTCGAATTAGACCAAGGCACGAAGGTCCGTCGACCGGCAGGGTTCACGGGTTAGAATTTTTTTTGTTTGGATCTTATTATTGAATTGGAATTTGTTTTACGTATCCGAATTGTTTCGTGTCGTCCGCCCGTCAGGCATTTCTACCTTTTGATTTTGTAACGCGTAGAACGCGTACAGGTCCTTGACGGTCGGTCATCGTATTGTGGTAAACGCGGATTAGCCGTGTTACGACTTTGGCTTTGAATTCGTACGGTACGCGAAGTACCCGTTACTATTGTTTGATTGTATTCTGGTTTTGTCTTTTCGATCTATATTACTTACTATTTCTTTTGTAAATAATTGCTTCGGTATTGTAAGAGATCGTCGCGCTTCGCGCCGCCGATTTTATTTAATAAACGGAACCCTTTCTTTGAGATCGAAGTGTCCGAGTGATTTTGTGTGTCGCGTGATCGTCTGACCCATCCGACCTATTGTTCCGAATCCCGCCACCTCCGCCTAGCTGAGTTAGCCAACGTAGGCACGCGAAGACATATTGTAGAAACTGATACGTGGTTCCCGTTTTGGAACCTGGCGCCCAGCAATACCTTAGGTATTTCGAGAGTAAAAATTTGTTAGCCCCTAGGTTGCCTGGAACGCGAAGGAATCGCGTAAGTTGTGCGCCGGTCGGTCTTGCATTTTCCGGTGAGGTCGATCGCGTAAAAATACGTCACAACATATATCATACATATAAATGGCGCGCGCGCTTCGCGTTTCTGGTCCTTGTTTTTTCCCTATTTTCATTTCTACTAAACATAAGATGTAAGAAATTTTGTTCACCTATTTCAGAATTAGAGACAACAACTCGAGCCATCATTCAACATCATTGATAGTCCAATCTTGCGGAACATTTTCACAAATGTGTTGATCAAGACAATGATAAATACTTAAAATAATTCAGTACTAAAAACTGTGTTATTCATCAACACATTGACAACTTTTTCGTTAATATTTTCAAGAACATTTTCATTCCTTAATATTGTTGTGGCAACTCTGGTTACAGTTTCAATGGAGTCGTACAATGGAAGACCTTTGGTTTCTAATTGTTCAATTGCATCACCGATGATTGCAAAATTCTCGTGGATCGTGACAGATTCTCGTGACAGATTTCTGATTTACCGACTACAAAAGATCTGTATAATATCGTACAGGGAATATAAATTCTTAAGGAATATGCTTTGTAAATATGAGAAGTCATCAACGGGATGTAGCACGAATCGCTGGAGATCAATGAAAAAAAAGCGAGATCAAGATAACCTACGTAAGGCGTCATAGAGATATCTGTGTAAGTCAAATGGCGTTATCATAGATAGGACATTGCAGTTGTCAGTTAGTGCTTAACTTTTCAACTGAGAACCTCTGTTCTCAGCAAGTGATATCCAATAGGCATGTCTTCGCCTGGATTCAGTCTGCCCATAGCCACCGAGAAACAAAAGCAATTGTTTTGAGGTAAGCGTTCATTTGTTCACGATGGCTAAAACATACTCCAATGCTATTTTTTATTACAAGTTGGAAGTCGAAATATTTGCCTACTGTTACTACTTTGGCTGGAGAGCAACCGAAGCTGCGTTTATGTGTGAGTGAAACACAGCGCTCTGATTGGTCGACTTCTATCGCTTATATCTCGGAATCTATTGCGAATTGAACGCCCAAATTTCGCGTACTCGGTCCTGGCACCGTCAGCTACCTTGTGGATGCGGCTGTCGTGGGGGTTCTGATACACCGTATATACACACATATATAGCCCAAATTTCGCGTACTCGGTCCTGGCACCGTCAGCTACCTTGTGGATGAGACTGTCGCGGGGGTTCTGATACACCCTGTATATTCGGAGTGTCAGGTGTCTTGACAGGAGGTTAAGCACCTCTATTGTTACCGCGTTCGAATTGGTAAATATTGTGAAGCCGACAAAGCCGCGGATCAGCTAATGTAAATATTATCGTTCCTATTCGTTGCGAGTGCAGCGCGTAACACGCGTACCGTTGCCGGAAGCATTTAGCTTTTCTAGAATTACTCCTTTCTAGTTTTGTATTGCATAAGGAATTGTTATTCCTTGTTAGTTGAATTTTATGGGTCCGTTGGTCCCTACGAAATTAATTGTTTTGAATTAGCGATCTATTGTCTTTCTTAAGGAACTGTTGTTCCATATTATTATTATTCCCGCTTTCTCAAGTGCTGAACAACCGTTGTTCCGTCTATAATAGTATTCTTCATTTTATAAATTATCTTGGAACCGTTATTCCTTACAATGTTCCGTTATCAACAAATTTTATTATATTATTTTTATATTTCTTCTTATTTTTCTTATGTTCAATAAATTGGACCCGTTTGTGGGTTCCGTGCATTTAACCGAAGCCTCAGATCTAATTGATTGTAGAAAACCCTTTTTCCTAACAGCGTGCGCAAAATTCGATTTTGCGCACGGGTTTGCG
>NW_014334071.1:828-1698 GCF_000341935.2 Cephus cinctus | reverse complement strand
GCGTGCTCCCGAGTGAGTGCACGCGTGACTATATGTTCTTTTCTTTTCTGTTCTTTTTTTCTGTACCCAGACTTTATTTTGTTAATTATACTTTCTTTTCGTTATTCTACACCGTGTCCCCTTTCTTTGTTTGCCTCCCCCTCCGCGTTGCGATATCTAATTCGAGAAGACCCTGGGCGGACAACATCTGCCTAGTACGTCACAGTATCTAATTAATGACATTTGGTATAAATTGTCTCCACAGCTAACGCATATGCTATTATCAACCGGAACAGAGATTGATTGTAACGATATTGTCCCACCTATGTATCTAATTAATGACATTTGGTATAAATTCTCTCCACAGCCCAATAGAGCTATGGAACCAATTTATTTGAAACCAGATTCTGAACCTACTTGGGAGTACACTAGCATAGATCTCGCAACCAGCGGAATCTATACGGAACAGGACTTGGAAAAATTACGGGCCCATATCATGTTTCTAGCCGAAAAACCAGGTGTTCTGAGCAACGTAGCTCGAGGATTCACCGGACATGGAACAGGGACGCAAGGAATGTCTATATCGCATTTCCTGAATGAAGAAGTGATCGAGACAATAGCCAGAGACACTTGGGAAAAAACTTGGGGATGGTTTACTGGTTTTGGAACCTTAAGTGCGGGATTCATTGGAATTTGGGTTTTTGTTAAATTTGCAAAATTTATTCTAGACACAATATTGCACGGACTAGCTTTACATACAGTGTATGGCTGGAGCCTATGCTTAATAGGATCATTCTGGGATTCCTTGACCAACTTCTTGCTGCATCTTGGACGAAACAAAGAGGCGAGAGATAAAGATGCAAGTCAACAAACACCTACAGCACCACAGTC
>NW_014334071.1:0-626 GCF_000341935.2 Cephus cinctus | reverse complement strand
AATGTATTGTTACGTCTCAGCCCTCCTATATACGATACTAGTTAATTCATACATATACACAGCCACTTATACCCATGGCCAACCATATTATTATTGTTATACCCTAACCTATACAGACATTACACACACACATATGTCGATTAATCGTTTGATATAACTAATTTTATTGATTTATACTTATAAGTTTATACTTTTGTCTTGTTTTATATTCCGTTATATTATTGGAATCCTTAATTACGATATCACTTATTTGACCGGAAAAATGTTACGCTTATTATTTCTATCAGGTATTATGTTCTTAAGGAATTTGTCATACCAATCCTTTATTATGTCTTGAAATAAAAGATAAACCTGAAGCTCCTCGAGACTAGCAGTACTCGCGAGGTTTTAGATACAGAATTGGAAGACTCAGGTATGCAACAACAGATAGATAATTGTTAGTACTCTGATTTGTTAAATGATCATAGAGAAAGGGAATTAAAGACCAATCAAATTCATGAGAAGTAATAGAAGAGATAAGAAACGAAGTCTTTAAAAGGAGTTGGAGAGCCTAAAAAGTCAGTTCCAGTTTGAGTTTTAGTTCCTGTTCAGCGGTAGAAGTGTGGAGTTGTGAAGTACATCAAGAA
>NW_014334070.1:0-2653 GCF_000341935.2 Cephus cinctus | reverse complement strand
AACGTGAACACACCACTTGATTATTTTTTCAGCTTGCAGTCTACATTCTGCTTCGGATCCGAACGAAAGTTTATCACAAATACTTTTAATATAACTTTCTATAGATTTCCTCATCTTTATCGTTGTGTGTTTTACTGTGATATTTTTATATTTCAATGTGATTTGTTTAGCTGCATTCTTCTTTATTCTCGCTAGAATTTGTTCTCTATTCCGATTATAAAAGTTTTTATTGTTAACTTGCTTTCGACGAAAATTGACACGATTGAACTGTTTCTTCCGCGCTTGTTCCCAATCGCGATTATCTAAATATTTGATACGTTTTTTAAGACGATTATCTTCAACGTTATCATGGTAATTTTTCCGTTTTAAACCCCGCAAATGTTCACGATTTTTATCGTAATTAATACGTTTCTGATCTTGCTTATTTTCTTTTAGTTCATTATACTTTATACGAGCTGCCTCCCGATTCTTATCAACATTAACAGCGTCACGTTGACGGGATTTCTCTGGATTTTTGTCAATGTTAACAGCGTCACGTTTGCGAGCGTTTTCTCGATTTCTGTCAATATTAACAGCGTCACGTTTACGGGCGTTTTCGCGATTTCTGTCAATATTAATAGCATCATTTTTACGAGCAGTTTCTTGTCTTTTATCTATACTAGCAGTATAATTTTTTCGAGTTACCTCCTGATTTCGTTCGGCATTGTCGGCATCATTTTTTCGTTTCCGTTTTAGTTTATTTTCTTTATTCAATGTATAATCTTCGCGTTCTTGAGAACATTTGCTCGTTGCTTCATTTGAGTATTTAAGCCGTTTTTGTTTATTAATTTCATCCTTTCGATTTTCCCAGGAATTTTTTTCATGTACGTTATGTCGATCATTGCGTTTACGTGCAGCGTCGGCATTTCGAAACAAAATTACTTGTAATGGAAGAACTGTTTTCTGTGGACCATAACGAAGATCTTGAGGAAAATGATCTAAATGATATAATTCTAACATTCTTAGCAAATGTGATCGTATCGAATAATGATCGTACCTAATCGTGTCTGGCTTTAACCCAAAGATCAATGATACTGCAAAAGCAATTGCAAACACGCCACAATCATTACCATTTGGCTGTTGTTGCACATTAGGAAATTTTACTGGGTTTTCATCGAAAGGATAAAACGGATACAATTTTTTCAAGAATATCTTATGATGTTCGTGTAATCTTTGCTGATTTAACGAATCGTATAAGTAAATTCTCTTAGCATCGTAGTAACTACATACCCAGTGCCCATGGTTGCGTCCCTAACCACTATGTAGTATTTGTATGTGTTTATTGTTTGGTAATACTGGCTCGATGGTATCCGGACACTGCACTCTCTATGCCTCACGTGGTAAATAATTGGTAGAAGATCGCACGAGAGTTGCAAAATAATCCATATGGGTATCTTCTAACCATTCACCACGTTTAATAATATCCTTATCACGAACATTTAATTTTGTAACCATCTCGATTAACATTTATGAAAACTACAAAATATATTACTGACGTCACGTCACTTCACAATCAATAACTGTCTTTTCTTCACCAATATTTCCTATATAACAGTGTAATTTTAATTCAATTACTAATACAAGGCAAAAATTGTTTAAAAAAATCACTTATGTAGATGAAGGCACGTGGAAAACTCAACCGAAATTGACACTGTACAACAGACGTCGAACGAACTATGATTGGTAGGAGAGTTATAACAGCGAATATAGTTTTCGGGTGCAGCGCTGGGAAGGGTACTTTGGGTACGTTCCGATAGTTGCTGAAAGCGTTGCGAGTGTCGTTATGTCCCTTCACTCACATGTAATAGAGTGAGACACAACCATGTTTACAGCGCTTTAATCAAATATTGAAACTCACCCTTTGTCACTACCATTATGACGGTTTTCAAATAAATCATCGAGTAACATCTTCTTCTACATTTAAAGTGTTAACAGATCATGTATTTTTATCAAAACAGATAGAAGCTGCAACGTATGGTTCGGTGTTCTATTCTTAAATCGTATTATTAATATATAGTATATTAGAATTGTAGCATAATGCTACCATTGTCCTTCAAAACTCTTTTTAACAAATTATTGACTGCTTCTAACAAGGAAACCCCCCCAACCCGACCCCACCGATTTCAATAATTTTTTGATATGTTGTAGTACTCGACAAAATAAGAGACACGTATTTTTTTTTTGTGCTGAGATCCAATTTAAAGAAGGGGTTGCAGCCCTTATTTTATATTTTGAAAAAACTATATTTTTTATGTTTTTTCTGCATAAAAATCGGGGTATGGGCTCAAAAAAATAAAGAAAAGCGTTTCCGTTAACTCCATCAAATATTTCAGTTGGGGTGTTTCAGGATTTTTCAAAGGGATAAAAACCACCCCTAAATTTTACCCCCGAAAATTGTTTTTTATCATATGTCAGATTCTAATTGATATTTTTTAATAAAACCAAGTGGAAAATATTTGTCATAAGAATTCGAAGATATGAGGTGTGTTTATGACCCAAGGGGTTGCAACCCTTATTTTATATTTTGAAAAAACTATATTTTTTATGTTTTTTCTGCATAAAAATCGGGGTATGGGCTCAAAAAAATAAAGAAAAGCGTTTCCGTTAACTCCAT
>NW_014334069.1:4817-5490 GCF_000341935.2 Cephus cinctus | reverse complement strand
ACTCTTCTTCTTCTTCTTCTTCTTCTTCCTCCTCCATCACCTGCACGTCTAGTGCTGTCGATGGACCTGCGACTTTTTTTTTAATAAAACGTAAATTAGACGTAATCTTTTTTTTTTTTTAAAAAGTATGTTTTACCGTCAGCACTTTGCATCGTCGTCGCCGTTCTGGTGCTGGGCTCCGGGTAAACCTCCTCTATATGATCGAGGCACCCTAAGAGCAACTGCTCCTCCTCCTCGGAGGCGACTTCGTGATGAAAGCGCGTCAATTCTTGTAAAATTGATTTATTTTTTTTTTTTAAAAGGCAAATTATGTAGGAGCTATTACTGGTAAGTGGCAGATACATACCTTCGTGGAATCGATGATCGCTTATAATAGCCCTGGTGATGTGGCTATCGCGCACTCCGCGTTTACCGATACATGCTACGGCTAACGGAAGTATGTACGGATCGTTTTTGAAATATCCTCTTTCATGACCCCTGGCTAGCACACACAGAGTACAATGGGTAAAGACACTTTTCAATCTACGCGTTAGCGTGCGAAAACCGAAATATCTTAACTCGCGACACCACGTCAGTGAATATAATCTCGGGTTTCTAGGTGTATTCAAGCGACGTGTCTTGACGAAATCGAGGATACAATCGCGAATATTTCCCAAGGATGACATTTTTTTTT
>NW_014334069.1:671-2628 GCF_000341935.2 Cephus cinctus | reverse complement strand
ACTGTACGCTTGATGTTTCTTGCAAAATGTGTATAATATATTTTTTATTTAAAAAAACTGTTTTTTTTTTGTTTTCTACGCCTCCATCACCCGATATCTTCTAAATAATTTATAAAGCATTAAGCGTATTCCGCTGTACGTTGTTGTTATTCGACGCTGCCGTACACCTGCAGGGATTTTCACTTTGCCGAGATAAAGACATTCTTCAGAGACGCTCTGAACCCTCATTACATCATTGTTCGGAGAATGTCATGCGGCTTGGGGAATGGGTAGAATCGAGGACCAGGCCTTACCAATTAATCAGGATACGTTTTTACGACTTAAAGCAGATTCGCGTCAACAATACGGTAATAATCGAAAATGTATCATGCGCTAAAGCTTTATAACATACATAATGGGCTTTACAAAATACGGTGTTCTATTTTATCACGGGTACACTTATCTCCTTAGGATAATTTAAAAAAAGTTACCGACCGGCGGTCAATACATAATTACCGACCGTGATAGGCCCCTGGGGGCACGCAACGCCGCTGCTACTGAGTTTCGGGCCTTAGGACCAGGCCCGCGTGGTGGGGGATCCACCACAGTGTCGCGGGGGGAAAGCCGAGCACATAGGCGAGGGGGTGGCCCCATAGTGCAGCGCGGGGGGTGAGAGCGCTGCGCGCTCCATGACTCACAGGGGACAGTGGTGGGGGTTTGTTGTGACGGCCAGAAGTGGCTTATAACTACTCCCGCCTTCTGTACCTCCCGAGGGCTTTTACTACCATTCCGTGGACCGCCTTATTATGCGGCCTCTATAATGTAAGGCCCCGAGCAAGTCGACGATGGACGGTGGAAGCTTGCCATCTTCTCCGGGAAACAGTCGGACAGGAAAGAATCTGGATCCAGGTGGATCAAAGAAATGCAGACGGAAGTTCCTGGGTCACCCTGTACCACTACCTGAAGAAAGAGCCTACATTGCAGAGCCTAATTATCGAGGCCGAACTAGGACAGCTAGGTCCAAGGGCAAACGCAATTGAAGAAGGTGAACCCCTCGATGGTGACTGGACCTCCTATGACGAAGTCGACTCTGGCCTTGAGGATAACTAAATCATATTCAGCAGGAAAGTGTGTGTATAGTGTATATACTTTTAAATTTCTAACAACGTTATTATTCTGATATTTTTACTAGTGTTACAATTATTGTTAGTATATGCTTTATTATTATTATTATTATTATTGTTTTATTACTATTTTGATATCAATGAATTCCCTAATATTCTTTTATTCATTTACTTTGTTCAATATTAGATGTAATCACTATATTCTTTGTATGATTTAGTTATAATTGATTTTATTATTTTTATGATTGTAATCTTATTATTAATATTGCGCAAATCAAGGATTAGATGTCGGCCAATTGATTGATTTATTTTGGAAAATTTTTGGAATAGTTAAATTATAACTTTAATTAATGATAAATTTCGGTCTTCCTTGTATCTTTTTAGTTATAATCGATTTTATTATTTTTATGATTGTAATCTTATTGTTAATATTGCGTAAATCAAGGATTAGATGTCGGCCAATTGTTTGATTTATTTTGGAAAATTTTAGGGATAACTAAATTATAACTACAATTAATGATAAATTCCGGCTGCGACATTTAACCTTTGATTGGTTATTGGGAAATAATGCTTCCACTGATGCGAATGTCCGGATTGTACCCCCGACATTCGTCTTAGGGGGGAGGTGTTACGTCCGCGTGGAAAATCAGATCCTACGTACACTGCAGGACAGTAATGCCGTCCTTGGGTGAAGCTAGTAGGAAGCGGGAGTAGGGCGACCGGCAGTAGCGACTGGTGGCGAGCATGCCAGGCCGCCGCGTAGAGAGGGTAGCCTATTCCCCTCGCTAGGGACGGCATGTCTGTCCAGACTCCAGGCGTCCCGTATAAGAGTGTCTCAGACAATTTCATACAGA
>NW_014334069.1:397-552 GCF_000341935.2 Cephus cinctus | reverse complement strand
CTAGCGCTAGTCGCCCATAAGACCCTCTCACTCGCTGAGAGATAGCCCGCACTGCGTATAAGAGCGTCTCACTTGCGTCTAGCGCTGGTCGCCCATAAGACCTTCTCACTCGCTGGCAGCAGTGGCCTAGCGCGTATAAGAGCGTCTCACTTGCG
>NW_014334069.1:0-213 GCF_000341935.2 Cephus cinctus | reverse complement strand
AAAATTATAGGTCTTTCGACCAGGGGTTTAGCTGACGAGAAGTTATGTCATCGAAATGGAGGTTAGGTTATCAGTAGTCTGTCCAGAAACCATCGCGGTCGATTACCTGACTTAATTGATTCGGAATCGAATCGATTAAATGCTTCAAATAGTCTGGGTTGTGACGAAGCTCTTCCCAGATTCTTTGAGCATGCGCAATTATGGCTGACTTCG
>NW_014334068.1:19260-21870 GCF_000341935.2 Cephus cinctus | reverse complement strand
GAAGTGCCAACCACGCGCGAGGCTACCACCCAATGCCGTCTCGTGAGAAGAAGGTTCGAGCGAGGGATGCAGACGAGCCCAGTACGGAGGACGGAGCGTTGGACACAAACGCCAGCGTCTCCGAATCCAAAAGTACAGGTAGACAATGCCACGCAGACGGGCCAGGACCGGATAATAACGCCAACCACGCACAAGCCTACTACCAGCACATCACGGAGCCGTCGAAGCCGCTCTAGGGAACGATCCCAGAGTGCATCTGACAAAGGGTGCTGGAATTGCTTCAGCCCCCTACACCGGTACTCGAGGTGCACCCTGCCTGTCCGGCACGAGTTCTGCTTCCGTTGCGGTAGGCCAGGGACAACGCTGAAGAGCTGCCCACGCTGTTCGGAAGGCTGGACCCGTGAAGCGGAACCTTATCGGCCAAAGGAGTCGCAAGGAAATTATCGCCCCGAGTAAGAAACTGCGACGCGGACGGGGCAGCGACCCAGGAAGTGCCGCTGGGATCTCGTACCGACCGGCTACTGTAACGCTCTATGGCGCTACTCATAGGAGTCCCGTCTATCGTACCGGGGATGATCCCTCCTGGATTCCACGTTCCCCGCTTCGTGTCTCTCTCGCTACTCTTTCTCTTTCTTTATTTTTGAGTCCTGTCTATCGTACCGGGGATGATCCCTCCTGGATCCCACGTTCCCCGCTTCGTGTCTCTCTCGTTACTCTTTCTCTTTCTTTATTTTTCTTTCATTTTCCTTTTTTTTAAAAAAAAAAAAAAAAATTTTCCTTGGTTGTACCTGATCTTAGTAATAAACTATCAGAATAGAGTTAACCATAATGTGTAATACTTATCATACCTATCAGGGGAATAAAAACCCCTCAACTAGCAGAAAGGAGTCACTAAGAATAACGATAGGACGTAAGTTTCGTTTGACTATTTATTATTGTTGTGTTGTCCTGAAAATGATGGACCTTTGACATGGAGTCTTGGCCGTACTGGGCGAAAGTTAAAAGTTATTCCTAAAGAAGAGAGATTTCGTCCGTAGGCGCAAGGCCTTGTCGGCCCTCCCCGGGGAGGGGGGAGTTGTGACGTTAAAATTCACGTCGCAAGGTCCCGAGTAAAGAACTAGCGTGTTTTAAATACGGGACGCATTACCGTCCCTCGGGAGAGTCGCGAAAGGTACCGGCCAAGAACTCCAGGGTCCGAGATTGTATTAGAATTACCTAAGATTAATTATTTTGTTATGTACCACTATTTCATGCGTTACGTATCCGACCACCACCACCACCATCAACGTTTCGCCGAGGGAGAAGAGAGCAGCCACGCCTAGACAGACCATCAGTCGCAGCCTCGCTCGAAGGAAGTAGCCACCAGTCCCGCGAGGGAGCGTGGAGACGCCCTACGTCACCAGGCGCCTCCACCCCGCAGCTGATGGCCCCCGAATCAGGTGGGAAGCCAAGACAGCATTAGACGTCGCACTGGATCATACCGATCTCGCCTTATCGCCGGTACGAACGTTCCGCAAAGGAAACGCCGCCAGTACCGAAGAGGATGGAGGGCTCTGGAAGCTGTCCAGGTGCGAGGGGTCGCTACCCTCCACCACCTATCCGTCCCGACAGAAGTCCGGACATGAACCAACTCCGGACGAAGTATCCGGACACCCTAGCTACGGCAACGAGTCGTGACACCACGAAGAGTCCGAGTCCAGCGAACAGGATCCGTCGCGAGGACTAGGATTAAGAATTAGTTAGCGGAACCGTCCTCCGTAGCAAAGAATTGTATCGTTCACAAGAGGCTCCGGTTATAGACGTTATATCGTCCCGCGTCCTTTCCGTAGGGTCAAATTGATAAGAAATGATTATTACCATTATCGGAAAATATAGTTGAATCCAGTAGCACGTTTTGAAATTAGCGCGAGGGCCTACAATTGGCGAGTACCTTCGACGGCGACGATTAGCCCAGGAGGGCCCGGCGGGGATGAGGGAGCTAGCGCTGGCCCCGAGTCCCGAAGAACTCCCGGAAGAATTCCATTCTCGAGTAGTTAGCCGTCTTGGCCGGTGGTGCGTTCCGCATATTAGTTGAATTACCATTATCGAAAAATATAGTTGAATCCAGTAGCACGTTTTGAAATGAGCGCGAGGGCCTACAATTGGCGAGTACCTTCGACGGCGACGATTAGCCCAGGAGGGCCCGGCGGGGATGAGGGAGCTAGCGCTGGCCCCGAGTCCCGAAGAACTCCCGGAAGAAATCCATTCTCGAGTAGTTAGCCGTCTTGGCCGGTGGTGCGTTCCGCATATTAGTTGAAGAATCCTTTGTATCGTTCACGGTAAGCGTCTCGTCGTCGAGAGGACGAAATCTTTTCCATCTAATTGCCAACTTGTATCGCGTTACTACTTTCCTCCCGGTTTTGGCCTAGGAGAAGATCTCTTAGCGTGCAGTGGGAAAAGATTCCGTGCCTACCGTTTGAACCACTTATTTATTGTAATTTGTCGTATATTGTACATTTCGGCTATCGTATTACTCTTGGTGACCCTGGAGAATGTTAGAGAATCTGTCTATCACGCTTCCCGTGATAGGCTCGTAGGACGTAGAATTAATTAGTAAGTTATATTGTGGAA